>NC_135185.1:6144028-6306528 GCF_041146795.1 Maylandia zebra
ATCAGTACCCACAGTTTAGGGTACAGAACGGTACCTTAGAGGGTACCACCCCAGTGACAAGCCATTGTACCCTTATAGGTACATTTCTGTACTTTAATTTCTGAGTGTGTAGAAAGGTTTCATATAATTTAGCATCGTTGCTCAAATGCAGCAGTTTGAGACTGAGACACAGAGCAGATGGGAGCTCTGATTGTGTTATTGTTTGCTCTTCTATAACCATACCTTACTTCCCACTTTCCACTGCTGGAGTACAGGTGAGCTCAGATTGACTCTACAGCCATGTCCTGCTTCTACTGCACACAACAGCTGCAGGCTTCATATATGCACACTTGATATGATAAAAGAAATAATTTGATCTGACCACAACCTGCAAAATCATCATTGGTGCAATAAAGACTCCCAACATGGAACCAGGAAGATTTACCTGGATTAGGAATGAGCTGTAATAGTATTAATATTTTTTACAGTAGCAAATGCTGTAGACAAAAACTGCATAAGGTTGCTATTACTATCGATTTTCTACAGAATAGTTTGGATTTACTCAATTTCCTTTTATTGGTAGAGAACAGTTTTACATGTCAAACAATAGCTACCATTAAAAACAACATGCATGTGACCAAAAGCAACAAGTTCATTGCTAACAAGTGCATGAAAATTAGGTATTTTAATTTCAAATTAGGTGCAGGTTGTCATGCTTGAGCAGCAACTGTAAGCCAAAAAATATTTAACCAAATGCCTCCAAAGTGAAAGCAGGATTAAAACAAATAGAATGAACAGAGAATTTTAAAAAGTAGGGGGTATATGGAAGGAGCAAACGTTTCCCAGTAGAACATTGTCCAAAGCATCATGCTGCCTCTGCCAGGGTACCTTCTTCCCATAATTCATCCTGGTGCCAGGTGTTCCCCAGGGAAGTAATGCACATGCAGCCGGCCATCTACGTGTTACTCATCACACCAGGACACCTTCTTCCATTGCTCTTTGGTCCAGTTTTGATGCTCACATGCTCAGTGTCGGTGCAGCATGGGCACCCTGACTGGTCTGAAGCTGTGTAACCACATAAACAACAAACTGTGATGCCCTGTGTATTCTGAAACCTTTATATCAGAACCAGCATTAACTTTTTCTCATATTATGTTACATCTTCCTGAGTTCAACACTTAATCAGATACATATTTATAGTCAATGTAGGAGACGTCCAGTAAAAGAAAAAAAGAAAAAAACAACTGTTTTTCTAGTGCTCAAAGTTTAAGACAAGTGCTAATTCATACTTTTCTTCCTCTAGCAGTTCTTTTTGTACAGGTTCTAGCTGACTTAATGCTCCTTTTAAGAAAAGACCTACATTTCCCTTAACTGCCTGGAATGAGGCCAGAAAACAAAGTACACAGTTACTTTCTGCTCTTTATTCTGGA
This sequence comes from Maylandia zebra, assembly GCF_041146795.1. Classification (NCBI taxonomy): domain Eukaryota; kingdom Metazoa; phylum Chordata; class Actinopteri; order Cichliformes; family Cichlidae; genus Maylandia; species Maylandia zebra. The sequence continues at coordinate 6,145,438 of NC_135185.1, forward strand.
TGCCAAAGATGATTACTGTTTCATCTTAATGTAGTTGCAACATAAATTGGAGGAGACGCCTGCCCAACCCAGTCGTCTGCAAATTATGTTAATACACAATTAATTTGCAAGAGCTGGAGGAAGAGTAGTGTGATTCTGTGATGATTATTTTTCTCAGTATAGCTACAGAATGATAAGTGTTTTTGATGTGTTTGATAATTGCATTTTTTTTAAATTGTATTAAAAAAAAGTTTTACAGAACCCAAAGCAGAAGGTCAGAAGCAAAAGGAAAATGTTGATACTGTTGAGTTAAATCACTAAACCACAATATGACCTCTGTCATGTGCTTTTTCACATGCTGCATTAAAAATTCTTTGCTATAAGTCCTTGCCAAACTTTATCCTCCAATGACCGTTCTTGTTTAATTAAATCATCATCAGCTGTTCGAACATAACCCAAACTCAGTAAGACTGTTGACCGGCACACAGCTCCTTATAACACTCAAGTAGCTCGTCTGTAAAGCAGTAAACAAAAAGCACAGCAATCCTCCCTCCTCATAATTGACTTACTGTATATGAGCCTTCTGCTGCTGCAGTCTGAAAAACTACTCTGTCACAAACAGTGATTAGGGAAGGCTTCTTTCAAAAAGAGGCAAGCACAGTTTTATACCTGAAACAATGAGTGGTGAAACTGCGTGGCTTTATTAGACAAATATAACAAATTCACACAGCAGACATAATTGATTTAAAGTGCTGCCAAATTAGCATTGATATAAGTCAGAGACTTGGGTTGCATTTGCTCAACACTTGCCATTGAATGTTTTTCGGTCACGCTCTCTTACCAGCAGACCACCCAGCCTTTGCAACCTCCCACAACTAATGGAGCAATCAGAATCTTGGCTGAAATCCTCTAAAGTGAAACGATGGTGCATGTGAGAGGCACGAAATTCCCACAACAAATCTAATTCACTCAAATTTTCTTTAATTGGATAATAAAGGCGATATTTCTTGCTGTGTGGGGAAATACCCTTTCAAATCTTGTCTCGATTATCAAGTCCCACAGGAGGCTGCAGAAGGTCTGAGGTTCAAGGTGGCTCTGGCAAGGGAAGGAGGGCATCTCTAGTTTGATAAGATTATACAGCTCCCTTTGTGTAAATGCTGCACGTGTATCCCTTAAATCTCATGTTTAAACCCATTTTAATGACTCACGTTTAATCCTGCTCACTTATAGACTGGTTTATTGTTTCCTACAGATTTATGTGTCTTTCAGATGTATGTTGATTTATATATCCTGATTATGTTGGTTATACTTGTTTTCTCTTGTCTGATAAACCACTTGTTTAACCCCCTTTAATGAAAAGAATTAATGAGGTATGTTGTGCTTTCTTCCTTTTTTTCAGTTCAGTGGTTAAAAGAGACCAAAGGATTTACAGTGTGTTTGAACTTCATGTCTGTCAGTCGGGCAGAGTTGAAAACTCGTACCACATTTTTCCAGTTTTGAGGGTGCCTGAGTCAACCACTATCTTTGATTTGCTGAAATTCAGAAAGAAATCGGGCGTTTTACTCCAATTCTATTTGCAAATCTTGTTAATAATGCTTATCTTATCTAATATAATTGACACATTTATTGATTGATTGCATAAAACCAACAGAAATAAGAAACCCATCTCGAGGCTATATTCAACAAAAAAAACAACCAAAGTGAAATCTAAGTGGGTGAAACAGTCTGAGGTTTCCATTTCAGAGGATGATTAAAAGAATATCTGTCTGATGCAGCGGAGCTCTACCAGCTCAGGTGCTTGGATGTGCTTTTATAACCCCTAAATAAAAGAATGTGCAGAGGAGCACAGCACAGCGAAAAGTGATTTATTTTGGCGGAAGTGCAGAGAACAGGTAGCAAACCACTACCATGTATTTTGGAGTTGCCTGGTCGTTTTTGCCAACTGGGGAAGAGGGGGCATAACAAGGTCAGTACAGCCTGTACTTGAAAGTGAGATGGACTTTCTACACCCATAAATGGTTTAAAAGTGGACTAAATCGACTGAGTCAACTAAATTGGCCAATAAAATAATATTCAAAAGATGAAGAAAATTACTTTATTTTTTAATTTATGGGCTAATTACTTTACAAAAAATTGAGAGAAATGCATTAAATTCCCTGTTTTTTATTATTACGTCTTTTATCTACACTGATACTCTGAGTGCATCTATGACCAGCCGTTTCTGTGTCTAATTTTATCTCCATCTGTGAAAAATACAGCTAAACAAAAAGATTTTTTTTAAAAATGCTTATAATAATGTCAACAGTTTGTTATAATATCAAATAAATTGGTTATAAAACAAAATTACAATGAAAAGCTCAATTAGTCCCGAAGTCAAAATTAATCTTTTATCAAAATTGCATGGCTGCTTAACCAACAGCTGTCGAGATATTAAACAGCCTTATGGCGATGCAGTCACAGGATCACTCACACATGCTGACAGGGTGATTTTGGCAGCAAGCAAGTACAACCACGCGGAGATCCTTAATGCAGTTAGCAAATTAGCCGTTGTAGGCAGCTAATTTCTCTGTTTACTTTCAGACAGGCTAAATACAATCATTTAAAGTTATTTCCCCAAAATCAGACATTTTTCCTCTAATAAAAGCCATCTGATAGAACTTGTTTGCTTCTACGAGAGATGGAAAAGAGAAAAGTTAGTGTGATGCATAGATCAGCAATACAGCAACACCGATCTGTCTGCATATAGCAGGTATATTTAGCATTTCAGTTTGACTCAGACTGAAATATTTTAACCACTGAAGATGGTCCTCAGATTATAAGTCTAAAACTCAAATTGTTTTTTATTTGAGAATTAACCAAATATAATCCATAGAGTGCAGATAGTAATTGTAACTCCGAAATGACAACACAGGCACGGCTTCTTCAAGACGGGCGCTTCGCTGCATTTATTGAATGCCGTGAAAACTACAAACATAAAACACAAAGGCTTTAAGCGCTTCAGTCTATCAAAAGTAACACTTGTGCTTTAACAACAAAAATTACCTTGTGGCCGCCTGCCACTTCGGAGGTCCTAGAAGAATAGCTTTACAGTCTTGTGCATTCTAAATTAAAACATAAAATAATTAGAACACCATACATTACAAATTTTCACAATATTACAATACAGTTATGGCAAATGACAAATACCTTGTACCGCTGGTAGACTAACCAGGCCTTTGCAGATAGCTCGCTGGACTCCTTAGCATGATTATTAAACGTGGGCTCACAGCCTATACTATCACGCCCAAACCTCGCGATAATAGCGGTGTAACAAAACTGGTTCTTTGTGACAAGATAAACACACCCTTACAATATTGACCACAGAAACGTACAAGCAAGAACATTTTAACTGCTGGAACCATCTATTAAACTTCTTTATACATAAGCCATTTCTGTGACACTTACAGTAATCTTGGTCTGCTTAATCAGGTAGGTCAAATTAAAATGCAGTGGTTAACTCATAAGTTAATTCGAAGCCCTGTTTTGCTCAGTCCATTGCAGGTGGAAACTGCGCCCGTGGAAAGCCAACATGCTGTTGGTCCCAGCTGACTTCCATTATACAGGGCAGTTTCATTATTTTTTCAGTTAACCAGAAACAAACAAAATTTTTTAAATTATTGTAAACACAAAATGACAGATTTTCTTAACACTGCATCCATAAACCAGTCAGATATTATAGTGTGGATTTAGGACAGTGAAGAATCCTTCACATGCAAAGCTAAATAGAACAATATATTTTTAAAAAAAAGAAAGGTTCAAATATATCTAATAATGCAGAAAAAAATAAAGAGGAGAAAACCAGTAAACCTTACAGCGTGTGACCCCTGGCAGTGGCTCATTTTACCAGGCTGGTAATCCAGACTATGTGCATGGCATGTGTTCCTAGGGTCTCTTTTAATGAGATAGTCATGGCCTAGTTAACATCAGGCCCAGGCAGGTCTCATTCCTTATTGAACTCCAGGGACGAGTGCTTGTGAATCCCTCAGCAAGCAGGCCAAGGCGCATCCCTCCCCCCAGTTGCAAATTAGAGCTGATCATTCAGCCACTTTTTACAAGGTGAGTGATTGGCTTTCATCTGCAGGATTACACTATGCCAGAGACCCGGCAGGCAAACACCTCCAAGTAGCTAATAAGCAGATGTGTGAAGAAAAAAAAATGACATTGTGCCGTAACCACATCTGAAGTCAGAAATAACAGAGCAGGGAAAACGATATTTCTTTTTATGACTCACTGCAGGCAGCCTGTCAAAACGTTCAGTTGGCAGATCTCACGTCAGCCAAAACCACAGAAGTGATCTTTGAACACTTGAAATCGCCTCATCCCAAGAATCCCTTTTTCATCCCTTTTTTGTACTTGGCTTTTTTTCATCTATACTGGAAACACCCCTTCCTGAAGAAATTTTAAAAAGTTGCAGTCAAAGAGGATGAAATAACTACAATATACACATTTTAATTATTTGAAAAAAATGGTGAGGGGTAGCTTTTTGTGGGGGGTGGGGGTTAGCTAGCTACAGAAAGAGCAGTAATTTAAAGGTTATATGAACATACCAGACAGTTTAGGGCAGCGGAATAGCAATACAGGTTTCAAGGATAACTTTAGTTCCTTTTGATTGTCTTTTTTCGGTCCTTCTTTACTTTGCTCACAGATCAGCAGCTACATGCTTGAAGTTCAGTTTAAGTGCAACAGTTGTTGTAGCAGCCCGAACAGACTTGAGCTGGGGTTGTAGCAGGACACTGCTTGGAATTGGATCAGAGCTCTGTTCTTCTAGCACTGTCTAGAGCAGAGGTGGGGAACTCCAGGCCTCAAGGACCGGTGTCCTGCAGGTTTTAGATATCATCCTGGGTCAAATGATTTTTTCATTACCAGGCCTCTGGAGAATTTCAAGACATGTTGATGAGGTAATTTAGTCATTTAAATCAGCTGTGTTGGATTAATGACACATCTAAAACCTACAGGACACCGGCCCTTGAGGCCTGGAGTTCCACCACCCCTGGTCTAGCCTCAGTATCTCATTTGTACAGGCTGGAACCATATGCTGGGACTACAGTATGCGGTGGCTCAGCATGCTGCTGCACTTTGCCCACCTGGCATTACACCTTGATTTGGACAGCTCAATGGGCAGCGTGGGCATCACTGCATGGATGATGTTTTGGTTTGTATTCAGATTTCACACACCGATAGGGTTGCCAACCGTCCCTTAAAATACGGAATCGTCCCGTATTTCGAAACAAAAGTACACGTCCCGTATTGAGCTAATAAGGGACGCACTTTGTCCCGTAATACAGTGAGAATCAAAAGTAGTCTATAAATGTTAATGGAATTAACGCTTTGTTTGAAAACATAATTCCCAGCCCCTCTCCTGCTTTGTGACCAATGAGCTGACAGCACACTTATGACAATTCGAGTATGACAATTCAGATTACCGCTCATCTCATTGGTCGAGGAAAGGTCGCTTGCGGAGAAAATACCGGAAGACAACAGATGACCACAACAAGAAGCATGGCCAACAGGGAAACAAACGCCGACTCTGCGGTGCAAGTCTCGGATGACAGTACACCTAAAGCTGGGCAGACACTGTGCGATTTTTTCAGTCACGTTATTCAGCTCCTGCTCAAACTGCACGATTGACTCGCAGTTGGTAGGTCACGATGCAGGTCTCACACTATACGGCCCGATGCTCTGATGCGACCTGAGTGCTCACACTGTGCCTCCATAAAATGAAGGTTATAACAGAAAATCTGTCGCTCGCTCTCTCTGTCTTTCACTCACACAGACACACCACCACCATCAACTTTGCTAAATTGCTAATGAAAAACATTGATCAGGCAGCTGTGATTGAGCAGCAGTGTAAATCCAACTATTTTCACGGTTGTTGTGGTCGTGATAATTTTGTGATGCCACATCGAAAAGGCTCGGATGAGCTTTCCAAAGTTCTACAAGTTGTGCCTCCATCGCTTGTGTCCAGATCACACGCTGCACAGCTGTGCTGCGCCGTCTTTTTCACCAACGTTTACGTTTGCGCGCGAGCAGTGTGAGCGGCTGTGGTGAGAACCTCACGAGCGATTGATGATCGGGAGCTGGTCGTGAGGTGTTAATCACTTCTCGTTACCCCACGTATACTACACGACGCACGATGAAGGCCAAAATCGGTCCGATCACTCAAAAATCGGCTCAAAATGGGCCAAAAATCGCACAGTGTAAGCCCAGCGTTAGAGCAGCAATGTTTGTTCCCCTCAGAGAAAGGGAAGAATGGGAAAAGGAAAACACCTGGCTGGAAAACGTTAATATGGGCATGTGCAATGAATATCAGCGCTATGTGGCCAGAAGTGTGATAATATAATTTATTTTGTGTAATAAACAACTGCAAGGATAGATGATTACAACAAATTGATGACTAATACATAAAAGTAATACATAGATGAATAATGATGATGAGTTATGATGCGTAATCATGGGAACAAGCGGGTTTACAAACAGGAGCAGCTGATTAGCATTAGAAAAGCTGAAATAATACCTCAACTGAAGCCAATTGTACTAAATGCACTAAATGTGCACAGTTACAAGAATATTTTTCTTTCTATTGTTTTCTATTATTTTAAGTTAAGCAGGACAGAGTGCTTTTAAAGAAAGATTTACTTATATTCTCAAAAGTTAAGCATGACAGGCTTCTGTTTAAGAAGGAGACCTGTTTTACTGTGTTAATGTTGTCATTTTGAGCTAAAAATAAATGGCTAAATGATCATTTGTTTCACATGTGTTCATATCACAAAGAATAGAATATGCATCTACTTAAATCAACTTCAAGTCAAATGGTTAAAAAAATAATTTCACACACAAAAAAAGAGCTAGAAAATTCACCACACTGGGAAGGGTGAAGACAACTGGGTCGCCCGGCCCTGGCCACGAGGTGTCCCTTATTTATTTTTCAGGGAGTTGGCAACCCTACACACCGACTTCATGTGACTGCTCTTGGGAACCTTGATGCAACAGCTGAACATTCTGCTGAATGCAACAGCAGGATCATGAAGCTAATCTCCAGACATGCCTGTGAAACCTCTCACAGAGGAATTCATAAAATCAAAGCACTTGCATGCAATTTGTCATCTATCTGTAACTTTGCCTACAAGCCCCTGCAAACTTATACACTTCAGCCCTCATTTATAAGGAACAAAGTCCAGTACCGGATAATTTAACTCAAGTCAAATTTAGCAAAGTTCAATATGTAGAATTAAACCAGAATTTCAGTTTTGAATTATGTCTAACTCTCTAACTAAAGAAAATGAGTGGGATTCATTTTCCTCTTCTCCTGTCACGGTCCTGGGTCGGTGACCCAGTGTTTTGTACTTTTACTTTTGATTGTATTACGAAGTATGACTGTTTGTTTTGGTTTCTGTCCTAGTATTTCAGCTTCCTAGTTTTGGTAGTACTTCCCGAGTTATTGTTTTTAGGTTTTGTTATTTGGTTTCCCAGTGTTTATTCTGTGCTCCCTCTTCTCTGCGTTCCTTCTGTCTGTCCATGGTGTTATTTTGTCTGCACATGAGTCTGCGTCTGTTTAGTTCCGTGTCTCGTCTGTCTGTCGTGTACTTCCTGTTGCTCCCTTTGTAGGTCTGTGCCTTATGTCTGTGCGTTCAGCTTCGTGCTCTCCCTGTCTCGTCAGTGTAATCAGCGTCAGCCGTGTCTCCCAGTTGTTTCCTCTCAGCTCTGTTCACCTCTTGTATTTAGTGTCTGCGTCTCCCCCTGCTCGTGGTCGCGTCGTACCCTCACTTCCACTGTGCGTTCTGTTTGCCAACCTGTTTAGTTAGTTTTCTGTTCAGTTTCTTCCCAGCAATAAAACTGAGTATTCTGAGTTACTTCTGCCTCCGTGAGTCCTGCATTTTGGGTCCTCTCTTCCTGCCTGCCTGCACACAGCCACGACATCTCCTGGATCGCAATCTGTTTTTAATGCGTATATTATTGAATTGACCAAGTTGCATGGTCAGAGGGAGAATAGAAGCTTTATATCTAACCAAAGCACAATCATTTCCTAAACGCACGATCAGTCTTTATAGCTGCCACTAGAAAACTATGGAAAAGCAAATTAAATTCATTTTCAAATACAGTTCTACAAATACTTTTAATCTAAGAATTTTTTTCAGCTGCCATAATAAAAAACTAATTATGAGATGATACTAAGTCATGAATACAAGACAAGTTCTTATTTTTTTTTCCCTTTAGTTAACACACTGTGCTCTATCATGTGCCTAATTCTGACTGCGAGCACACAAATAAGATGTGGCATCTGAGTACTCACAACAATATTTTGTTCCTTCAGCAAGTCACCTAGGCCGTGCTGATTTGAATCACCACTAAAGAGAGGAGAGCCTTTTATCTTTCGGGTTATTTGCCTTCCACAGACGTCACAAAAAGTTTGAACAGTGTAAGTTTGGGAGGGGATAAAAGGGAGGAGGATAATGCTTTGGCCTCTTCCTCCCAGATTGCTCTCCCCTTTGAACAGCAGCAGAATCGCTTTAATCACCAAGTACAAAGGCTACTCACAGAACCACACTCTGTTTAATTATTGCTGACACATTACAAGACAGTTACACGTTCTGGTACTGACAGTCCGCGACTCAACTGAATACTCCCCACGAGTGTAGATGGGTACACGGATAGTCCAGGAAACATTATTAAAACTAATTTAATATAGAAACATATTGGAAACAAGCAGCTGACATGCTTTTGCTGCTCAACAAATCGAATCAAATATGAGAGTTTATACCTGCCGGAATAGGCAATTTCATACAGTTGAAATTCCATTGCTTCCCAATATTCAAATCCACTTACCTAGTTCAGATTTGACAGTCTTGTCTTTACATATGGAAAGAGTGAGGTTTCTCCATTTTCATGATGTCTGTGCAGAAGTGGAAAATGAACAGCTGAAACAACAGTTGATTCAAGATGGAAATGACTGTAGTAGAACACATAAACCATGCTCTGCTTATCAGATTTTCAAGTTAATTAAGTGAAATTCTCTGGTTTCACAACAGGAGATGGAGATATTTTCATGACTAGCTTAAAATTAGAAATGTGTTATGCCTTGTCAGATTCTGCCACTAAAGTGTTTTAGTTGATTTTTTTTTAGAACAGCTCAACTGTATGTATATGCAGTCCAGACGACTCTATGGGCAGTGATACACTTTTTCTTCTGCAGGCTCTCTGCTTCAGCAAATTCAATTTTAAGTGTAATTGCATAATATATTAAAGTGCCAAGTTTCAGCTTTAATTTGAGTAGGTGGAGGTTAATATAGAAAGAAATGTCTGCGCCATAACGTCCTTTTAACACCTAATGCCAAGAGTTTAGAGGTCCAAGAGTAATTGGACTGGAAAAGTCAAACACAGTCATCATATTAAAGGGGGTTGTAGAGAACCCTTTTCCACAAAGATATCAGCAGACTGTTTGGATCATCCTTTACTTCAGTCACCTGCAGTGGTTATTTCCGGCGTGTGCACTTCATGGAAAGTAAAGCAGGCAGCAGTGTTAAAGCTGCTGCAGAAGTGTAGCTTAACGACGGTTCCCAGGAATTTGTAACCGGCGTGGAAAACTTCAAGGAACTGTCAGATATTGATGTGGAAATTGAATTTTTAGTACTTTTATAAGCCTGACAAGTCTGGCTGCTCAACACCAACCACTATGCCTGACTTGTAGTGCTTGTAGTGCATTTTAATGTTGCGAGCTACAAAAATGTAAATGAGGATAGCAGGAAGCCACCACTACTCCGGTGCAAACAGTTAATGCTGACTGTTGTTGTCCTTGTTCACAGTACCATGCCCCGAAAGTGGCATCAGGATAGTGTGCTTCGGTGTTGTTATGGCATGTCATGCACCAAAGAATGCTTGTAACCTGATGCGTACATAATGGCCAGGCTGAATGGGAGAGTATGCAAGCAGGTTTGTCTCTATAGGTATTGAAGTAGTACAGATTCCCAAATGGCCAAGTTGGAGATTGCTGCAAAAGAGTTGTTCTGCCAAATGTTCTGCCAAAAAGTTAGGGAAAAAAAACTCCACTTGTTTGCTGTTTCAGCTTCTTCTATTCATATTCCAGCAGTGAATATTAGATTTTTTGAGTTGCAACAGTTTTCTCTTAGGAGTAGACTTAAGCCGAGTCAGGCATGCCTCAAGCATGAGTGTAAGTGGTTAGTGGACTGTGTTTACGCCAAAGTTCACACAGGCAGTAGCCAACATATCAAGTCTCCTTTTCATCTCTGTATCGCTGTCTGTATGTTTGAGATTACTATCCTTCAGAATGATCAGCTGTTGACATCTGAAGTTTCCATCAAGTTTCCATCATTCATCACTTCAAAAACTCCACTGGAATCTTTCTGCATTTTTGTAAACTGAAGCCTGACCTTTTTGTTTTGTGCACTCCCAGCAGTTTGCATCATCTAAGGTTCTTGAGGGCATCCCTGACCTGTTAAGAGTGCTTTCATCACCACACAAGTACTTCTCTACTCCTCCATGAGACTCATGCTTCTTACTGTATTCAAGACTTACAAGGTCTTGAATAATCAAGCCCCATCTTATCTTAGAGACCTCATAGTACCATATCACTCCAATAGGGATCTATTGGAGTGATATGGTAATATGAGGTCTTACTTATGAGGTCTTACTTATGAGGTCAGACTGTGGGCTTACTTGTGGTTCCTAGGATATTTAAAAGAAGAATGGGAGGTAAAGCCTTCAGCTTTCAGGCTCCTCTTCTGTGGAACTCTGCTGCAGGTCTCTAAGTCAAACGATCACTGTGGCATTACTGAGAGTTGAAAAACTGTCTAAATTCTTTCATCTGTAATAAAATGATCAGTGTGGCTGCTCTACCAGGTGTAACAATTAAGTTTAACATCCAGACATCCATGAAAACAGAAATTATGAAATTTTAACGGAGTTAGAAGTTAGCAGGAAGTTAGCTCGCAAGCTTCCATCTAAATATAATATACCATGTTCAGACTGAGGGGTTTTGGAAACAAATTAAAACATACAGCTCTGCTATCACTTCTGACATAAATGAAGACAGGAAAGTAAACAGCAGTGACATTTGTAGGGTTAATGAAGTTTGGCTAGCTGGTATATAATGATGTGCTACGTGTTCGTTAGCGACACAGCTATGTTAGCATAATATAAACAGTGAAGCTGGAGGACAAAAGCTAATGAACGGAGGAGTTCTTTCAACTCGATAAAAGTTAACGGGAGGATTCCCGATGGTTAGGGGCAAATGCAATCACATGGCAGGATGCTGTAAACGGACCAAACTTCAGTCAGGAGAACAACTGAGATAATCCATCCATACGAGGTTAGTCATTAATATACTGCAGCATGGGCTGAGCTATAGTTACATGCAAGGTTTTAAAAACTGAGCTTTAAAATGAATAGCGGTAATAAAAACTGAGAGAGGCTGACAGTGATGACTGACTGTTTCTAGGGGCTTGTTGAGATTAAATAGAAGAAGATAAAAAGCATTAAAACATGTTAAAAACACAACAGCCTAGTTAAACGCAGAGTAGTTTGGACCTCAAAGTGACTCTTGTCGTGTCTCCCTCCCCTCGCCTTTAACCAGTTGTGGCAGATGGCCGCCCCTTCCGTGAACCTGGTGCTGAGAGTTTTTCCTTACCACTGTCACCAAGTGCTTGCTCACAGGGGTTTACCATAGTACTGGCTGTGAAAAAATATTGTCACAAATCCACAAACACATCTCCTCTTTATGGAAACGTATATGATAAGAAGCTTAGGTTTCCTTTGAGTGATTGTTCTGAAAGGTGCCCTTTTTTCCTGTTCCCTGATGTCAGTTGCAGAACTCATGCTATTTTGAGCTTTGTTGAAGTCAAACTTTTTTGGACACTTTTTAGTTTTCTTTCTTTCTTTTTTTCAACAAGGGATGTCCGTCTCCATTAAAGCGATTCCCCTTCTGTGATAGTGATGTGGGAATTGAACAGGACAGTCGACAGTCTACGCTCTGTCGCTTCATCCCAGGGTTTCTGTTTGGCTCCACACCATCTGAGCAGTGTGTGTGTCTGCGTCTGTCTTTGTCTGAATTTGTGTGTGTGCAGTCATCCTGAGTCTCATTGGGCAACGCCAACATAAAGTGAGGATACATTTAAAGGGTCAGACAGGACTGTGGGTGGAGGAGAGGACAGCCGTGTGCCAACTCTCTGCATGCTGTCAGTACCCATCTAGGTCTAAGACACACACACACAATAAAAACCTCAAAGTACCGTCCAAACACAAACATGCCATAAATACCACACCTTCCAAAGACACACACTCATTTCTACGTCACATAAATAAACATCACAGAAAACACACTCATCACAAAAGACACACACACACCCCTTCAGACCACAAAAACACACCCTCTTCAAGCATAAGACACATGAGCCGTGACAGTGGTGTCGACTCTTTTCACATATCGCCGAAAACGTGACTCAGCTTGTGTGTTTGTTTGTCCACATCGGCACAGTGTCCTGTTTCAGAGCATATCAAGGATTATATGCTTTGATTGTGTTATTTTTCTTATTTTATTGAAAGAAGGTTCATCATGAGACAAAAGAAGTCATGTCTCTTATTATTAAACTGGCCCATTAAACATTTTCTTGTACAATATAATATTTCAAACTTTCAGCTAATTTCATATTTTTCAAATTATTATGCAGAAAAAATTCAAAAGGCAAAAAGTCCCACTTTCATAAAGAAATTCATACTTTCTTTAATCTACAGGTAATTTTTCAGAATATGCATTAATCTCACTTTCAACAAGACAAGTGATTGAGTGAATGGGTCTTTTGTGGGAGTATCCTGTCGAAGCTAAGAATCACCCTCCAATACTGAAATAATTCAGCTAATATGTAAGTGGCAAAAATTGCAATTCCTCTTATGATCTCTCTACAAGTCACTCAGCATCCATACACTGCCATGGTAAAATTAACAGCATTAAAAAAGCATATTTACAGTTGTGTTTTGTGAGGTTTTGTGTTTCAGTGTTCATTCTAGAGTACAGTAGTGGTGTTTTTTGATTTAATTGGCAGTTTTCATGAAAACCTGAAACAAAGACTTCTTGGAGCCTTTTCAAGTACAGTTACCAGCAGCAAACCATTTTATGTCACATCATTTCAATTTCAAATGCTTATAAAGCAAAAACAAAGACGCTCAACAAAAGCTGATACGGGAAGGAGTAGAAACCTACCTGTCAGTGAAAGAAGTCATGTCCCTAATGATAACTGAAACTAAGACACAATTAAAATAGTTGAGTTGGGAAACGCTGCTTGAAGCATCTCAGTCAGATAAATATGTAACTTTAAACATCTTTAAACATTTGTATTTAAACATTTACCCATTTCAAACACGTTTGATACTTTTAATACAGAGAAGTTTAGAATTCAGCACCTAAACAGCAAGAATCTGGTGGAGACCCAAAACGAGGCTAAAATAAATATTCAGATTACCTGAAATCATAGATTTTCACAGAATTTTGATTTTGAAAGCAATTTTTTGGCACCTGGTACAAATATTAATTTACTATAATAAATATATTTCTAACCAAAGACAATGTTATGCTTGTCTGCAAATATCACATTTTTGCATATTAATTTGCCCTGATATGGATTATCTCATAGTCTGTAGGCTTTTTGGTTTAGGGGGGTTGTGAGATTGAGATACTGGTAATCTAAGTTCATAGTGTCATCTGTTGTTTGGTTTTTAACATTATTCCTGGGATTATGAGCTTTTAGTTATGTTTATATTTCAGTACTGTTTGTGTCCAAGACCTCGTTACAACTCTGTGTATATATAATGCGCGTTTCTTTGTCTCATCGTCTGTTAACCCTTCTATTATGTTTGGACCTTAAATATGGACTTTCTTTTTTTCTTTTTCTTTTTTTTTTAGATAAGACAATGTAAAATTATATAATTATACAATTTAGCCGTAGCAGCAGAACAAAATATTTCATAATGCAATGGTTGGGTGTTGATAGCATCAGGTTTTGTGTATTACACATTGAAATATGTGCAGACCCCACTGTGTGTCTGTGTGGTCTGTTTTTATTAGACAAAATAAAAGCTCACCTTTTGTTCACTCGGTCTGCCTCCTGTGCGTCTGCATGTGGGTCTTTATTACCTTTACTTCGTTACACATTAAGATTTATTATGCCAGTATAACTGATGAAAATGTATTACTTAGCACTTAACATGTTGTATTTTGGTCACAAATGTGAAACAACAACTGTAAAAAAAAAAACAAAAAAAACAATAATAACACCTAAAAGAAAAAGGACATATCTGAGAATATCTTCCAAGTTACAGTCACGGTATTTTGTGTGTAAGGAAAATGTCCTAAACCTTACCTGAGCTTTAGAGGTAAATGAAGGTAAATAAAGGAAATGCTGTTAATGTGCCTTCTTCCAGTTTACACTGTCAAGTGGAGGCGAAAATAAATATAAGAGAAAACACAAAATAGTAACTAAGTGCTGCTATTACTCTGTCTTTAACAACAAAATTCAGAGCAGCTACATTTTCATCTCCTGCTCTATTTACTAAGATGAGGCGGGGAATTTAGCTTTTATTTTGTTTGTGTACAGAGATTTACTGAGCTAATATATTGGCCACAGGAGTGCTCAGTGCAATAAAAGAAGAATGCAAATACAGCACCTCCACACTCGTGTCTCTTAACCACATGCTGTTATTTGGCAGAGATGGGGCATACAAATATTTAATAAGAAATTTAGAAAGACACAATCCCATAAGAATCTGTGCTCAAGTGTTTTATTTTTGTGTGCTGTAAATAATAAGTGAATAATAATTATTGTCTCTTAATCATGGCACCTGTTAGTGGGTGGGATATATTAGGGAGCAGGTAAAGAGCCGATTTTGGCCAAAATTGGCATGCTTAGGATTTCACCGAGTTTGACAACTGGGTCAGAGTATCTTCAAAACTCCAGCTCTTATTGGGTGTTTAGACTGGGAGACTGTACTGCAGACTGGGAACATCTCTTTCCTTTGGGCAATGTTCTGCTGGGAAACCTTGGGTCCTGCCATCCATGTTGATGCTGTTTTGACAGATACTGCCTACCCAAGCATTGCTGCAGATCATGAACACCCTTTCATGGAAACAGTATTCCCTGATGCCTGTGGCCTCTTTCAGCAGGATAATGCACCCTGTCACAAAGCAAAAGTGGTTCAGGAATGGTTTGAAGAACACAACATCCAGTTTGAGGTGTTGACTTGGCTTCCAAATTCCCCAGATCTCAGTCCAATCAAGCTTCTGCTGGACAAACAAGTCCAACCCACGGAGGCCACCTCAAAACTTACAGGACTTGTTGTTCACATCTTGGTGCAGATACCAAAGCACGCCTTCAGGGATCTAGTGGAGTCCATGCCTCGATGTGTCAGGGCACACGTGGCAGCAAAAAGACGAAAAATACAATATTAGTCTGTGGCCATAATGTTATGGCTGACTGGAGTACGGTCCATATGATTCTTTGCTGCACTCTAAGCTACAAAGTATTTTCTGTGACATTTTATGAAGAATTAAAACGTGAAACAACAAAATACTATGTTCAGGAAAACAACAGAAACATGTTTCCCCTCCTGTTGCCAGTGATTCACAGGTTAAAGAGGGAAATTAAATGATGCACAAATAGCAGTTTGTGTATTCTGTTACTTCTGTTCTGATTACCAAACATGATGAGTTTTTTGCTAGTCTACCGGAACAAAGTTGGATATTTTGTCTACTGCAGCTGCACAGACTTACTAAGGGGTCATTGCATTCCACTCATTTTCATTTCACTCATTTTCTTCCATGTTTTTAGTCCACACATCAGTTATAAAATAAAGTGACATGGTCATCTGTCTCTGGTAGCAATGAACCTACAGAGAATTCTATACTGAATTTGTAGATTCTCTCGGCTTTACAGAGTTCAGTAATGAGTTCATTGTTTAACGATCCAGATACAATTTCATTCATTCTTACTGCTCTCATACAGCCACTGACTCACAGCAGCCAGATGCTTTTAGAGAAAAAGCTCTCAAGAGCCACTATAGCTGCACCTTATTATGGTTACTGCTCAGCAGCAGACAGCTATAGTTAGAGGTGAACATGTTAATATAGTGGAGAGCTAAAGAAGCGGATAAAAAGTGAATCAGTACTGGATCTACGGAGGTTCATCAGATTCCTCAAGTGAACACAGACAGGACAGCATCAGGTCAATAAAAAAGATTGAGTGGAGAAGTGCATTTAAGTTTAAGTACAGAGAAATAACAATTGACAAAATAAGTCGAAGAAATTTCATTGTAATTTTTCTTAATCAGATTATGCTGATACTTCTGTTAGTTCAGCATTTGGATAGATGATCAGACAGGCAGTCAACATTTTACCATTTGGATTTTATCAGATCTAAAAAAAATGTTTAGTGATTCACTTTGTTGGAACAACTTCATTATATTATTTAACTTAAGTTACACACCACATCTTAATAAGTGAAGCTACAGTTCAACTTCAATTACAATTCAAATATCCTTTATAAAACATATAAGACCTGCAGTGATTTATATGATGGCTGTGTTGCAGAACCCAACATCTATGTGCATACATTTAAAGCCAAAAGGTGAGCGGAGCAGCAGCAAGACCCCCACACAGAACAAAGCACAGCTAACATTCAGAAATAGCATGAATAGCATTTAACAGAGGAGCTGGGCTGGAGGTGGTTACAATGCAGCTTGTAGAAGCATCAACAACTCTACGCAGGCTGAAGCCACTTAAATAGTAAATAGTTATCAGCCAAACCATCAGCTGATGTGGAGTTACTGAAGTCAGCTGATCTGCCTAGATTGCTGGCTGAAATTGAGTCCCTGACCTCCCTGAATTAATCATATGCCCAAAGTAACAATATATTTATATTAAAAGAATGGGTTAACTCTTAAACTAGTCAATAGTGGGTTAGTTTAAGCCCAGCATATTCTCCTGGTTGTATTTGTTTAACAAGGTCTTCAGTAAAGGAGTTCTGTAATAGTGTAATGATGTGTTTTTGCACTGTGGTGTTAACGCTGTACTTCAATAAACAACATAAATATTTAAGTACTCTTGTCAGGAAACTTTTACACAGATTTGCCATGAGCACATAGGACAAAAATAGGACAAAGTAAACAAAAATAAACAAAAAGTTTCATAATTGTCAGTTTCATCGCTTCAAAATTTCTACAAAACCAACCTTTTTAATGACTGGGCCAAATTTAGTGTGAACAATAATACCCACATACACACACAGTCACAAAGACTCACACGCACACACACACACACCAGGCTGTGAAGGCATGTTTATGAATGATGGATTGCCTGGTGGAGGCAGAGGAGAGGAAACGCTGAATATTCATAATGCCTTTTGAAGCGGACCTCCTCCGGCTACATCAGACATCAGTCATACGGTGAAGGTCGGAGTAAAGCTGACTCACGATAAAATGACCACGTCCACCCCACCCACTCACACACATACACAACCCTCAATCCCCATCAGTCCAACCTTCCACAGTATCCCCCCTGCCTCAGTACGCTTGTCCGCTCAGCATGTGACGCATACCATCTGTAGTCAGACAGCGGCAAGCCGGCACACACATGGAGATGATATAGAACACATGCGCGCGCACACACACACACACACACACACACACACACACACACACGGAAATATACATCCGACATGTGCAATGTAAGCCCACAAGACTGGAATCATGCTTTAATACACATGCCAGGAAACATTCCACATACATGCAAGCATAAGAAAGCAAATACACACAAACATACACAAAATGACTTGCAGACACACAAACACATACACAGGAAGTCAAATCTACATCCACACAAACACACACACATGTCAAATCTCAACTGCCGCTTCATCACTCAGACTCATCTCTCGGTCAGGATTGGTTGATTCAGTTTGGCAAGTCATGTACCGTGAACCGTGATTGGCCGGCTCACGGGAGCATGCTAATCTTGACACATATTGAACCAGCTGGTAGATCCTCTGAATACCAACAAGGTGTGAGGTAGAGGAAGGACATGGAAAGCCTGTGTATTCATATTAAATTTAAATTACTTTTGTCTTGCCTTGGTTTTCTTGGCTGGTTGATCATATTTATTCAGCAATTTAATACTTCTGCATCTTCTACACTTCTCACAGACAGAATATGTGTATATCAGTGGATGTTTTTTTTCTACATATACAGTTTCTTGTTGAAAATTAAAACGTTTTTTAACTCAAGTGGACTCCCTGTTTTAAGAAATTTATTACCCACCGGCTAAATTAGAAAGGAAAAGTCAATAAAATCTATATTCATACTGTCCTGCTGCCAGGTTTCTGGGAACTGGAGTGTCCTGCTGAAATGTCACAGGAGATTTTTTTTTCGAGGAGCTTGTCAAGTGTTTGTTGAAAATTGGCTGCCTCCCCTGAAAAAGATGGAAAATAGAAAACTGTAATTTTGCTGCACTCTCCCTATCCTCCGAATTCTGTGCGACCCAGACTCAGCAGAAACGCTGCAATCACAGGAAGCGATTACAGGGCAAATCAGGGCATCAGTCATAATCCTGCTTGCCACTGTGCAAGTGCATAGTGTTTTGTCATAGAGACCAGACACTTTTTTTTACATATTGTGCTCGATAACCTGTCAAAGATGTTTTAAACGGCTGCTGCAGTCACCTTCACTCACCTTCTTGTTTAAACCCTCTCCCCTCCCATCACACACGACTAGATGATTAAACCTTGCTGCCATCGCTACTCGTCAACAGAAAGAGCTGGTTAATCTGGTTATTCACTTTTTACTGAGTTCATATTTTATATACAGTGGTTAAAAGACACGGGTGTCAAACATAAGGCCTGAGGGCCAGAATCGGTCCAGGGCTAATTCTAATCCGGTCCACTACATGTCATTGGAAAATGTGAATCAGAGAATCCATTTTGGACTTTTAAATGTACTTCAAAAAATTTGCAGGTTGTACTACTAATAAAGACTTCCGCCACAGATATTCATACTACAGTAATGAAGTAATAGACACAGATTTAAATGACAGAAAAGTTGCTATTTTTTCACCATCTAGTATAGAAATCTGTTGTTTTTATACAGTAAAATAAAATAGGACTTTTTTTGTGTATCAACAAAACGCTCCACTAATTACAGGACAGGGAAGGCAAAGAGCAATTGAAAATTTTGGGATAAAACTCACGTGTATTTCTCACAATTTAGGCGACAGATTTCTTTAATCTTTTGTAGTTTCCTTAATTCTTCGTGCTTTCTGTGTTCTGTTCTCCTCATCGTCCTGTTTGTGTTGTTTTTCAATGTTTTCATGCTTTTTTACTTCCTGTCTCTGTGTTCATTTCTTGGGTGCCCCAGACAATCATCCAGTAACCACTTATTGATTGCTTTTACCTGCCTCTTGTTCCTCCAACTACCTGCGTGTTTATATATAAATGCAAAACCAAATTGTGGACAGCCGTGTGGATTTTATTCTGCCCATACTAACACTAGTAGCATTAGCAATACTGTCCAAATGAACACTGTTAAGTACTCTGTGTGCAATATTGCATAAAGCATGAAGTGCCACATATTTCCATGACATTTAAAATACAGCTTGAATGCTGAACAATGTGAGTTTCAAACAGTTGCTAAATATATTTGCAATAGCTATACAATGTTTAACTACGGAGCCCCGCAGGGGACATGGGAGAAAAAAAAATTAAGACGGACTTTTGCGAGATCTCGCAAAACAAACCCGGGATCTCGCAGGTCAAGACCTACTACAGCCGGGAGGAACACCGCTTTCCCGGCACATCGTGCCTCGACCTCCCGGTCGGCTTCGAGCCGGCGTCCGAAGAATGCGGCTAAAAGTTTTGCGAGATCCCGAGTTAGTTTTGCGAGATCTCGCAAAAGTCCGTCTTAATTTTTTTTTCTCCCATGTCCCCTGCGGGGCTCCGTATTTAACCACCATCCACTAGGTAGCAGATTAAGATTTTGAGTGTTTTTTTAAATTTACTTTTTTAAAACTTTTTTCTTTAATTTTGAATTAAAGAAAATTTACCATTGGTAAATTGGTATGGTACATTCACCAATTTACCATAATGTTATGGTGTCACAAAAACAGATCCAGTGTATGTCAGTCACAGATCTTTAATGAATGAGCAGCATGCAGCTTCATAATCAGATCCACCACTTACTCATCGCATCTGGTTTCATAACAGCAAGGTGGCCGAAAATAGATAAAGCTTCATAACAGGATTTCACAAACCAACAGGCAGCAACATGGTGGCTATGTTCATCTTTTATATTGTCAATAGTATCACCAACACTAACATGACAGATCGTGGAAGTGTGGCCAAAATATCTTTATCATCGCCCGTTATTTGGCCACGGTACAGGTCATCAAGAGTAGCTGAGACACACACACAGATTTTCTTAAGCAGCTTCATTCACCACCTGTTCACAGCACCACGTACTGATTAGCTTTATGTTACATGACAGCTTGTCAAGATGAATGACAACAAACACAGCACATAGAAAGTGGACCAACTAAGAAAGACTGACATATTTTACACTTTTCTTTTCTTTCTGTTCTTGGAGGTTTTTTTTATAAGCAGTGATTAATGTAGCTAAACAATAGCAATTAAATATATACACACCAATTAATTTTCACTCGTTGCTTCAATTTCGATTTGAAATGTAACCAATATGTTGACTAAGTAGTAAAACGTAAAAAACATGGGGCAGAGAGTACAGGTTTGCAATGTTTTTACCCCTTAAAATTTAACTCTGTGTGTGTATGTGTGTGTGTGTGTGTGTGTCCTTCATGCTGTCCTCACTCAAACATAAGTGCTTGTTTGTGCATATGTGTGTGTGTATGTGTGTGCATATGTGTGTTAGAGAGACAGTAAGCCACATTAATACGACAGCACCTAACTCAGCACACCTGTTTTCCTCCAACAAATTCAATTTGACGCTTCCTCAGCAGAGCATGATGTTCTCGGGCGCGCTCGGCGGTGCCATCTGTGACAGAGCGTGGCACGTTTTCTTCGGCTCTGCCATTCCCACAACTTGTCTTCTGAGGCCTTAGATGTACTGCAGGCTCGGTCAAACATGCAGCAAGGAAAAGGGAGAGCCGAGGAGATGTCAGCGGATCTAATTTGACTTAGGGACACGTTTCCTCCTGTGGGGAAAAAACAGAAACCAGCCTGCCAGTCTGTCAGTCGCCCTGTAGCTCCGCTCGAACGCCTCTGAAGTCATGCAGTGCATCTGCAGAATATTAGAAAGTCCTCTTTGCAAACTGGGCCGCAACCTCTCAGTTTCACCAAATAGACTATTATACTGATTGAACTGAATATCAGCCCAGCCAGTATTTTTGTACTGTTAGCGTTATGGAAGTTGACAACAGACTAAGACCTTTAAAAACCAACTAGTAAATCTGGCATTGTACAGTGTGGTTTTCATTTATTCAGCTGTACAATTATGTTGCCTGTAATTAAGTCTAAATGCTCAATTACCCCAGTGGCTTGGATCATGGTGCTTTTAAAAAGCTTCCAACCAAACTCCCTGAAGTACATAAATCAGCTCAAGTGGACAGTTTAGTTTTCCCCTGATGAAATGTTTAATAAAAAATCTAAATAGGGTGTATTCTTTAACCAAGCTAGCAGTTTATGCCATTAGCATGCTAGAATACAAATGACACTTTTAGTTAGTGACCGCTTGTTTTGTTTTTCTTGTCTTTTTTTTTGCCTGTCCCGTTTGGTTCTTTTGCCATCAGAATTGTTGTCTAAAGGCAAAGAAAGATGCCCAACGGATTTACTTTACCAAATGGACCATCCCAGCCTTGCCGTATTGGTCTATTTGATTCATCTTTGCTTTTATTGTTTATTTTATTTTCATTTGGTGAACACGGGACAGACTTGACTGGGGAAAAGAAAAGGGAGAAAGAAAGAGGGAATGAAAAAGAGCGGTTGTTCTTGAACGTAGAACAAAACAGTATTTTTCGTCTCGGATCTTTTACCTGTGAGTCAGACAGATAGTAAATTGACAGCAAATAAGTTGCCGAGCTAAGTATGGAGGGGTTTGGGGACATTTTAGCGCTCAGGCTAGTTTTTGTTGCCCATTTCAACATTTATTTATGGTTGAACTCTAACAAATATATTTTTTCTACTTTTTTTTTTGTTTGTTTTACAACAATGAGCATGAGATCATTGAACAAGTTCTGAATTACGTGTTAATATTAATATTAAGAACCCCTTAATAAATATATGCATAATACATCCATACATAATAGTGTGCATAATACTATATGCTGTGACAACAAGGTCAAAGGGACAACTTGTCCTAAACTGCCATGTGTGCTAAAGTTAGCTAAATCTCAAAGTTAGTTCAATATAAAAGTGGAGTTATTATTTTTGAAATAGAAAAAGAAAGAGAACAACATGAAAGTTTTAAAAAGTGCAAAAGGTAATTGATTTGGGCTTACCTCATCATACTATGATTTTGACCACACGTGGATATAAAATTGACTATAAAGTGTTTAGTCAAGTTTGATTTTAAATATTAAAGTCAACTTTCAGTATGTCCTCCTGAGAGCCAGCCTATTGGTTTATGCTCTCTGTAATGGACTTTTGTTTTTGGTCTGTGTCTTTGACTTATTTAAGCTACCCGTCCATCCTGTCGTCCTTCTCTTTCCCCAACCGGTCGCTGCAGATGGCCCCGCCCCTCCCTGAGCCTGGTTCTGCTGGAGGTTTCTTCCTGTTAAAAAAATTTTTTCCTGCCTACTGTCGACGAAGTGCTTGCTCATAGGGGGTCATATGATTGTTGGGTTTTACTCTGTATGTATTATTGTAGGGTCTGCCTTACAATATGAAGGCGACTGTTGTTGTGATTTGGCGCTGTACAAATAAAACTGAATTGAATTGAGTTGAATCAAATCACATGATAGGGTTGGGCAAGGTTTCACAATGGGTCCATCTGAAACCTTGGCTGATTGTGACCTATACCCGTTTTCACACATTGGCTCGTGTGATTAGGTAGAAGAGCAATAGGGGGTCGATGACCCTCTTGCTGACACTCCCACAGGGCTTAAATCTGGGACTCTCCACCAGTTGCTAGAACTGAAGCTTCTGAGATGAGAGGTGAAACGTCTTCAAGGAAACGAAGTCCAGACGCTTTTCTTTCCAGGCTCCTTAGACTACGATGACCTGGGAACCTTCACAGACATGCCCTAATAAGTCCTGATGTACTAAATAGAGGAGATCCTGGGCTTTCCATTGGTATCTCTTGAGTTTCTGTGGTCTCTTTAGCTCCAAATAGGCACGAAATCACCAAAAAAGTACAGTTGAAAGATTATTTCTTCCTCCGTTCTCAGGAGGATATGCACAACCCAGCGGGTTTACAATAAAATCCATAAAGTGCGCAGATTTCTTATTAAAACACCAAAAGACAGGTTGTAGTTGGTCACCGTTGAGCCCTGGTCCATGGCAGATTAACTCGGTGACTTTTTAAACAAACAGTCAACAACATTACACGCTGTAAAACGTGTGTTTATCATTTGTTCCATGAGCATTTTGTTAGGAAACAAAATTCTGAGGTTTTTTCGGGATAAGTGACTGTTTTGAGGTGTTAGTTGTTTCAAATGTTTCAAATCGCATTGTGAAACTTTTTAAATCATAAAACGACCCGAAAGGATATTATATTAGACTTGTGGCAAATAGAGAGACAAAGCAACAATCGCCTTTGTTATGCTGTTACGAGAATTATGTTTTCAAAGAGTTTGCAAATTACCCTCTTAGCTGTAAAATGGAGCTTCTATTATCTCCATTTAGTGTGTTGTATGCTCCATTTCAGACAAAGAGAAGGAGGGAACGGAGATTGAGAGAGAGAGCGAGAGGGAGGGAGGAGACAGAAAAGGAGAGATTAAACGGACCATTAGACCAAAATGACTCCTGTGAAGAGGGATCAGAAAACAAACAGGGCTTTAGAGAACTGCTGGCAGCGTAAGCAGAAGCAATTACCATCATTATTATTGTGATCATGTTTACAGTGATTATTTTCTGCCTGCTTACTGCCTCACCGTGATACGGCACGATTGATGAGGGAGGGATGTGCGTTAAATTTGGGGCAACACTTGGAGATCCACTCAGAGCCGAAACGGGACACATCACACTGGAAGCCTCTGGTTAGAGAGCGGGGAGGAACAATGATGTTAAAGAGCAAAGAGTGAATTGTTTCCTGAATGTTTCCACTTTGATTAGTTTAAAAGTTTATTGCTTTGTTGTTCAAATTTGCCCATCTGTAATAGTTACTACTTATGTGATGCTAGTAGGTAGCACTTTGGTGGAGGTTTAATCTATCCTCATTTAGGTCATCTTATTATAACACTCTGCCTCAGCCTCACCAGAAAAGGAAATTAGTGCTACAGCCTTGGAAAATAGCACTGAGTGAAGAGTGTGTGAATAACCGCTACGCTTGCAGCCCAATGTTAACTGATGTAGTGTCAACTTATTTCGTATATATAAGTACATAGAAACTGCACAGAAGAGATGCTGGATCCTTTTTGCTCTACACACTCTCCGTTGTGAAGTAGCACAGCATGTAGGTAAACTGCTGTGTGGCGAACAAATGAGGCAGAACACATTAGCATCTTGAAACAAACTGTTATTGTTTAAGGCCAATTTTGATTTTTTTTTTTATTAGCCTTTTAAAAAATGAATCTCCATTCAAACAGTTCCTACCACAGCAAACAGGAGGTCTGGGCTTTTTATTTTGCCTTCAAGGAGACAGACTATTGTTTATTTTTCTTTTTATTAGTCTTAACCAATAGTTCCTCAGAATTTTCTTTTAAAGTTTAAGCTTTTTCATGAATTTTCAGTCCAGTCCTTGTGCCTGAGCATTTCTGTATGAACGTTTTTGTTCATTAAGAGACTGAAAACTGAATGAATCAAGTTGACCGACTCAAGGGATAAACCAATGTTGTGTTTACACAAAAGAGAGAACTTTAGGCACTTTGCAGCCTGTTACAAAATATTCTGTTCCTATTTCTTTAGTTGAATCTACAAAAAACACAGTTTGACTGATTTTTTACTAACAAGGCGATTCCAAAACAGTTACTAGCAAGTAACATCTCAGCATGGTGTGCAGTCCGAATCAAAGAAATGAAATAAATAGAGAACAAAATAAGAAGTAGTAGGCCTAAAAAAAAAATAAAGACAAGGTCTGACAGATGCATCCAGGCCTTCAATTGATCCATCTACTGTTTGCTGAAGCCTCATCAGACATGGACTCAGTGCAAGTAAGGCTGCAAGAAGTCATTGTTACGGAAGGAAGACAGGAAGAAAACACAAATTACCCCAAAATTAGATTGAAAACTCCTTAGGCTACGATGACCTGGATGACTGAGAACCTTCACAGATAGATTGAAAACCAGTGGCATCAGGTCTTATGCAAGGATGAATCAAAATTTGAAATTTTTGGTTCAAGTCATCATCAGTGTAAATAGAGGAGGTCAGCAGAGAGATACACTAGTCTGTAAAACATGTTGGGTGCTCTGTCATAATGTGGGAACATTTCAGCTAGTGGTGTTGGTGATCATGTCAAAACTGACTGAATTATGAACGCAGAAACAAATAGCACAGAAACGTGTTGTCAGATTTTCATCCACCATGCTGCACATCTGGAAAGCAGATGGAAAGCTGATAGATAGCAGTTTGATTTCTTTCAGCATGACAGTGATCCCACACACACTGCCAGTAAGAGCATACCTAGTAAAAGTACACATGCACAGGCTTGCCCAGAGCCCAGACAAAATAGCAGGACAAAAAACAGCCAACATGCAAAGAAGAAATACTAAACGTCCTTCAAGTAACCTGGAGAATTAGTCCTAAAGACTACATCTGCCTGAACACAACACAGTCTAAACTAAAAAGAGTTCAGCCTGTGTTGAAGAATAAAAGTGGCCATGCAGAATATTAACTTTCAAGCTCATTAGAATTGTACACACTGTGTTTTTGTCTTATATTTCCAAGTATTTTGTATGTTTGCACACAATCACCTCACCTATTTTGAATTTTTCTTGCAAAGCATAAAGAAAAGATGTGTGGCTAAAGCCTTTTGCACACTGTTGTGCAATCAGTCAGTTGCAATTTTTGTAGTTTTACAGTGCAATGGGATTGTAATGGCATATATAGTCATCAGGCTTATGAATCAAGTAATCTTGAGAGTTTTCTGTTTGCAGGGTGGAGCAGTGGTATGATGCTTAGCGCTGCTTGACTCCACCGGCCTGCAGGAGTCCTTTCTGTGTACAGTTTGCATGTTCTCCTGTTCTCCAAATTGGTCATAGGTGTGAATGTGGGGGTGAATGATCGTCTATCTTTCTTTGTTAGTCTTGTGATAGACTGGCGACTTGCCCAGGGTGTACCCCGCCTTTCACCACATGACAGCTGGGATAGGCTCCACTACCCTACTCCCACCACACCAACACTAAATGGGACAAGTGATTGAGAAGATAGATGGAGTTTTCTATTTGTTTTGGCTGAATATATATTTGATTGCTGGTCTTGATGTAAAGTCTTGTCTGCTGCATCTAAAAAAGAAAGAAAATGTTTTTATTATGGCAGGACTGCCAGTTAGATTAAACGCATTCACTGATTCATCATTAATAAACATATGCTCATAAATACACAGTGGAAAAAAGGAGCGTTCATTAAAAAAAGGGTACATAAATATTTATATTTGCAGTAAATAATTTTGTAACTACATACATCCACATGCATAATGTGAATATGAGTAATATAAGACATAATATGAGATAAATCATACACAGCAAAAGAGAATAAGCACAAGGCAACTGCGTGCACTTTAATAAATAGAGAACAGCGACAAGCACACAAAGCTGTTCAAAGGACATGTTTGCATTTAATTTCAGAGATTTCACACTTTAAAGCAGATTTAAATCATTTTATTCAAAGATTTGACATTTCATTCGTCATTCCCCGGCCGTTAAAAGTGCAGCTCTGCCCCTCAGCTATCTGCTGATGATGACCTCATCAGCCAAAGGTGAAAAATATTTCCACAGCAGGCAATTAGCTCCTTAATGAGAGTGAACCGCTGAGCTGCGTTAGCTGTAGCCATGGTGACCGCAGCCATACTGCATCAGCGGCAGAAGTGGTGGCGGGTCCAACCACACACACATGTCAAAGATGGATCTGTATTGCCTTGCCATGGTGATGTTGACAAATGAGCGTCTTTAACTGGGCGGCCTATTAGCCTGCCTGCATTGTCCACTCCTGAATACAAGCCTCCAGCTGATTTCATCTGATTTGTCTGACGTATGGTGGGAGGCTGAAGTACGTCCAGTCTGGTCGATGTTTTATTTTTTTCTCTGCTCTGAATGACTTAATTAACCTTTTTTGTACAAAGTGATAATAGCAGCTCGGGGACCCTCTGCTGCCTCTCCTCTCATCTCCCATTTCCTCTTATTCCTCGATTTTAACATTCACTCTGTTGCTATCTGCTGCTCTCCTTCTCCATCTCCTCCCCTTCTCTCTTTTTTTTTTCCATCTTCACCACTCCATCCCCCCACCCCATTTCCCTTAGTGGTCTTTCTCTGTACAGCCTGATTGCTCATAATCACTCACAGTCTGTTTCTGTGACTAATAGGCCTATTAGAGTGGGATCGAGGCCGTATGGTCGCCAGGCAGCCGCAGTCACAGTTTCCAGTATTCGCTTCCTTCCCTCCACACATGCTTCTGTGTCTCGTTTGTGTGATTCAAAAGAGAATTTGTGGCTCAGTAGGTTGAGTGTAACATTAACAGGCCAGGATTCACGGTTTGACTGATGCAGTGGACCCAGTGACCCAAAAAGTAGGTGCAGCTTTAGTTGTGTGTTGATGGGATAAAGACTGCACAACCGAGTGCAAACACAATAAAAGAGCTTCCTTATTTTTAACATGCGGGGCATGAAAGTGAGAAAATACCAAACAATAAATTCTACTTGCCATTGCACTGAATTACTTTAACTGAATATTGAGTTCTTTCAGTCTATTATTTCTGATAGTGTAATTGGAAAGCAGTTTCCAGTGCTAATATCTGTAGAATATCCCCCACAGGACAGGTTTTACTTAATGCTTTTATTTTGAAAAGCATGCATGCACTATGATGGACTGGATGTCTGCTACATGGGTAAATTTCGTCATGCAGCATTAATATTTAGTGTCTTGTGTTTCAGAAGATAAACACAGTGGCAAGCACGTGGACTAAATGATGCTCCAAGCCCTGTTGGAGTGATGTTGGGACACATGGACCTCTGGAGAAAATTTTGCATGAATATTCTACACAGATGGAAAAGTATAGTAAACAACAGCAAAAAACATGTTGGATTTTTTTGTGCATGGCCCAGGAAACGCATTAGTGTGTGTCTCCATAGTTTTACTTCAGCAGTTTGTTTAAATGTCTTTTCCAAAACGGCAACGATTCAGGTCAAGAAAGCCAAACCACAGAAAAACATTTTCCCAGGACTGGTGTCAAAGAACTTACTGTCATTGAGCTGATTGGAACACAGTTAACACTGGAGATGCATATTTTCAGGCTGCTTTGCAACCCGCCCATCTCCTCATGTTGTGACTTAATCTCTGTCAGTGATGCATGCTCTCTTTAATTAAATGGAAAATGGAAAACAACGTTTATTTGACTCGAATGGTTTTGACCGAGTCCTCCTTTTAAACCCTAAACAGCACCAGTTCTAATAAGTAAAATGCATTGCAAATGAACATCTTCTATCTTTTCGTGTACTTCCAGACTGACTGATATCATAGTTATGTTGAGGCCATAAAATGTGTTACATGACTCTTCTGAAGACAGCACTTTAGGAGAATATTGTGTTTTTTGCATGACGACATGATAAGAATCTAATGCGCCTTAAACCTTTGAGCAAGAATGTGTAAGCCTGTATAAATATAGACTTATGAGGTAACAGAGGAAATATGGTGCGATATAGTGACATTGGTCATAAAAAATAGATTAGAATTTAACATGTGCAAGAGCTACTGTGCAGATGTTCTGTGTCTCCATTGGACAGATAAGTACAACTCATGGTAAAATGCCAGCTTGTTTGCAAGAGAGAGAGAGAGAGGGTGTGTGTGTGTGTTTGTCTGGCGGCAGAGGTCTGAGCATCTCGGCCGCCTAAACACTTCTCCACACATCACATCAGCACACTAAGCTCTTACATAACCATCGCCTGGGGGAGCTTCGCCTCCATGACCGAGACCAGAGGAGAGGAGAGGCTGAGAATTAAAGGGTGGAATAAGATTCACAAATGAGAAAGTAAAGAGAAAGTGACAGAAAGAAATGGAGAGGGAAGAGAGGATGAGAAAAGAAAGAGGACTGACAGATCAGGGAAAGAAAAAACAAACTAGACCGAAAGAGTAAAGGAAAAATAATCGGAAGAAGTATTTGAGTAGTTATGGGCAAAAGAGAAAATGAAATAAAAAATAACAGCAGAGAGCAGGGGAGTCCAAAGAGCAGGGATGACAGTTCAGAAGGTCGGACATCCACAAGGCAAAGCAGAGGACCAGTTCAGGAGGTCAACCCAAATGCAGGGCAGAGCAGAGGGACAATTCAGAGGGTCAACCTGTGGGCAAAGCAGGGTGAAGGGAGTTCTGCAGAGGTCACATTTGTGGCCAACAGTTGACGTTTAACTTAGCAATTAGATAGCAATTGATAAAGATGGTGAGGATTTGCCAGGGGCTGGGTAGGAGGCCAGCAGTGAAGGAGATGGGACACCTCTGAAAGCCGGCAGGTAGCCAGCAATGGGAAAGGAGGTGGGACCCCTCCCCTCCAAGGGGCCAACAGTGAAGAACCTTGGGAGGCTGGGCAGAAAATTGAGCAGAAGTTATAAGGAAAGGACATGTAAATGGAGAGTCCTCTTCACACACTAAGGTTAATTATGGAGTTCCACAGGGTTCAGTGCTAGGACCAATTCTGTTTACAATATACATGTTTCCCTTAGGCAGTATCATCAGAAGGCATAGCATATTTTCACTGCTATTAGCCCCAACTTTATCTATCCATGAACACACACCAATTAGTTAAACTGCAGGAATGTCTTGAAGACATAAAGACCTGGATGAACTCTAATTTTCTGCTTCTTAATTCAGATAAAACTGAGGTTATTTTATTCAGTCCTGAAAATCTTAGAAATATGGTATCTAACCACATTCTTACTCTGGATGGCATTACCTTGGCCTTCAGTAACACTGTGAGGAACCTTGGAGTCCTTTGTGACCAGGATATGTCCTTTAATGCACATATTAAACAAATATGTACTGCAAATATGACTGCTTACTTCCAATTGTGCAATATCTCTGAAATGAAAAATATCCTGTCTCAGAGTGATGCTTAAAAACTAGTTCATGCATTACTTCTAGGCTAGACTACAGTAATTCATTATTATCAGGAAGTCCTTAAAAAAAAAACCTGAAAAACCTTCAGTTAATGCTGCAGCAAGAGTCCTGACAGGGACTAGAAAGAGAGAGCATATTTCTGCTGTATTGGCTTCCCTTCATTGGCTCCAATCCTACTCCTCACATACAAGTCCTAAATAATCAGGCCCCATCTTATCTTAATGACCTCATAGTACCATATCACCCCATTAGAGCACTTCGCTCTCGCACTGCAGTCTTATTTCCCAGTTTAGATTAGGGTGACAGACACGAACTCTACTTTCAAGATTAGGCTTAAAACTTTTCTTTTTGCTAAAGCATATAGTTAGGGCTGGATCAGGCGACCCTGAATCCTCCCTTAGTTATGCTGCAATAGATGTAGGCTGCTGGCGGATTCCCATGATGCATTGAGTATTTATTCTTTAGTCACCTGTCTCACTCATTATGTGTTAACAGACCTCTCTGCATTGAATCATACTTGTTATTCATCTCTGGCTCTCTTCTTTTGTCCTGTCTTCCTTCTCTCACCCCAACAGATGAACCAGGCTCAGGAAGGCTTCCCTGAGCCTGGTTCTACC
Source organism: Maylandia zebra (assembly GCF_041146795.1). Classification (NCBI taxonomy): domain Eukaryota; kingdom Metazoa; phylum Chordata; class Actinopteri; order Cichliformes; family Cichlidae; genus Maylandia; species Maylandia zebra. The sequence continues at coordinate 6,176,503 of NC_135185.1, forward strand.
GGAGGTTTCTTCCTCTTAAAAGCAAGTTTTTCCTTCCCACTGTCACCAAAGTGCTTGCTCATAGGGGCTCATATTGTTGGGTTTTTCTCTGTATGTGTTATTGCAGGGTCTACCTTACAATATAAAGCGCCTTGAGGCAACTGTTGTTGTGATTTGGCATTGTACAATTGAATTGAATTGACAAGAACAACGACAAGGACAGGAACTTCTATAGACAGAAGGATTGGCTCAGGGAAAACAGAATCTAATGTGGAGCTTGACTAGAACAGTATGAAACATGTCAGGCCAGACAGCTCTATCACATAGACAGATGACATTGAGGCTGGACCTCAGACTGGGTGTGGATCCTGGTCGGTTGAGCAAAAAAACAGGGAGACCAGTTCATCCAACATGATTAAGATCTGAGGCTGAGGATTTAATGCTGGCTGCTGGGAATCTTTTTTCTTTGCAGGTGGAAAGCAGGTGTGGAGCCAGGATGTTACTGTGAAGAGGAGTGCTGCTGCTGCAGCAGTGGTAAAGGATGTAAAGAATGTTCATGTGGAATACACACATGAAATGTTTGGAAACTGACAGGTAACAAAACACAGCTGAAACTAATTAAGACAAACCAACAGTGAGGCATAAAACAGAAATGACTAACAAAACAAAACAGGAAGTGACTCAGCAGGAAATCACATACAGAAACAAGATACACAACGCAAGAAAAACTAAACATAAAAATTAAATATTAATAAACCCCAAAAACACAAAGCCCAAGTCCTCAAACGTGAATGTTCCACAAAGTTTGCTAAACAAAAAAAGAAGCTAATCAAGAAAGCATAAACTAAAACTTGAGAAGAAAAAAGAAAAAGCCCTTGATAGAAGGAAACTTTAAAACCAAAGTACATATATTTTGGCTTTGTGCATGAGCCATTGGCTATTTATAGTAACTGCTTCCATTGCCTATTGTCGTAGCAAAAAATCTTTATGTAAAAATCATAAAAAATGAAGTAAGTTACAATTTTACCAACTGGGAGATTATTTTTCAACATGTTGAACTGCAATCCTTAACCAGTGTCCTTAAATGTGACTAGCAGGGAGATGTGTGTGACTCGGTCCCCTCCCTGCAAGTTGTGTGGGATTCTCCTTTACAGGAAATTTTGGCTATGGCTGTAATTAACAGAGTTTTATTGTAGCCTATAAATGGAATTCTTAGAAGAGAGACCTGGTCAGCGTGGTGGGCCAGTTTCAAATGCCCTTCCTTTATACTTACTCATACTGTGAGTTGTGGGAGTATAGATAAAAATATCTTCAGACCCTCTGTACCTCCAGCAAGGCTTCTCGAAATCATGAGTCAGTAACAGAAAATGTTCGTCTGGATCTATATTAGGCCTTTTTTCCAATGCAGACCTTAAAAGGCTGTCTTGGGGTGGGGGGCTGTATATTTTTGCCTAAACTGCTTCTTTGGGATTTTATTCAGGGCAGTTTTCAGTGTAGAATAAACAGACTGAAGTAGGGAGTGGCAAGATTTCAAAACCAACAACAACAAGAAAGATAAAGAACAGAAGACTGCTGAACTCACCATCAGCTGTATAAAATTCACTATATAGGTGGATGTAACAAACAACAAAGGAGCAACCATCTTGGTTCTTTCCTTTGTGGGTGTGGGTTTTTTGCTCTCACTGATCCACAGTGATACAACCTGCATTAATGTGGCTCTATTCCACAGAGTGTCTTTTGTCCTACTTCCCTCCTCTCGCCCACGCCATCATGCCAGATGACAGTCCCTCCCTGAGCCTGGTTCTGCTGGAGGTTGCTTCGTGTTAAAAGGGAGTTTTTCCTTCCCACTGTCACCAAAGGTCTTTACCTTACAATCTAAACACTTTGAGGTGACTGTTGTTGTGATTTGGTGTTACACAAGTAAAATTGAATCAAACTTTTATGGCGTGTTACATTCTGGTTAAGGCTGTAACTATTATGGCCCTTGAGAGTCATTTGGATTCTACAAGGAAAGGAATGTTGATCCAAGAAGGAGACCCTTCTCATCCCAAGTTCCTACAGAAGCAAAGCAGCAATCATGATATATGAATTTGACCTACAGAAGAATCATTAGAGAAAGCTGTTTTTTTTCCCCCAATCTAACGCGGTGCAATTTTTTCTCCTGTTATGTTCAGAAACATTTTTAAAGTAATCCTGGATCCATTCACACACTTCCCAAACGTACAAACAGAATTCGCCAAACTCTATTAACAAGTTCTTAGATAGTCTGCAGAGTAGTGAACTAGCAGGACCAAAAGCACAGTTTCCTTGTCGGAAGTGATATCATCACATGGACAAAAAGTCCCAGGCAATATCTGATCTCACATCACAATATTGAAAATCTATTATTTGCCAGCAGTAGTAAACAGAATTCTGCACATGAGCTCATTATATCTTCTGAGATCAAACGCAAAGTTCACTCCTTTTCTTTGAGGAGTTCCCCCTGCTACATTTGTCACATCTCCTCCTGCAGAGCTGTCAACAGTCAGTACAGGTGGAGGCGGTAGACAGGCAGATTCACAGAATAAACCCAACAGCCCAAACCTCTTAATTGCGGAATAATTTATGGAGTGTTTATAAAAAGAAGCCGTAGTCTGTTATCAACGGGAGCCCCTGGTAATGAGGCCAGGCAGGAGTGTGAGCAGATGGGAGGATTCTCGCATGATAACTGTGTGTGATGCAAACTCACTAATGACTTACTGTAAAGACAGTGTGACGTGTGCCTCAGTCATTGTTTCTGTGAGAGAGTGTGAAATCATCACTTATGCAGGCAAGTGTGACATCTGCATAACAGAAGAAAAAAAGAAGAAGCAGACAGCAAGTTTACAATTAAACTTCAACAAATTTGCATCACTTAAAAACGCACGTGTCACACATAAAGCAACGATGGCCCCTGGGCACAGACACGTATACGGGCCCCAGACCTTCTGCTTATTTTGCAGTTCTTCTTTTGCCCCTTTCTAGCTCGTGTAGCCATTTTCACACATGCGGAGCAGTTCTGAATGTTTCTACCCAAAGCCTGAAGGACGTGCGTGTGAGTGTTCAATGCAGTCAGGTCAGATGATAAGTTTTATTTAACCTGTGAGCTGAAGACTACCTCCTGCTGAGTGCTACATGTGAGGAAGGAAAGACTTTCTGGAGTTCATGTGTGAAAACAGCTTTTGTTGTTATTCTGAATCCTGTACAGTCAGAGTCATTTTCATTTTTTTGCACTGTAATATTTTGGGTTTTTGTGGATTTCTTTTTTTGTGTGTGTCCACTATACTCATTGTATATCACTGTATTATAAATGTGTGGTCTATTGAAGTCCTCATTGTGGTCATTTTGAAATTGCTTGTGGGGAATTTTGGTGAATCTGTTTAACATTTCATTTTGCATTTTTATTTCCGATTAACTCTCCAGCAAGAATCATAACTTCAGCCCTGGGACTGGGAGTTTAAGTGCTAGGCCCATGTACACTGACATGCACTGTAACAAAAAATAATTTCCCCCAGGGATCAATAAAGTATTCTGATTCTGATTCTGATTCTGATACACATACATCAGTAATTCACCCATTTCTCTCTCTCACACACACACACACACACACACACACACACAAAGAAAAACAAGGGGAGAATAAGAGCCCGATCTTCAAAGGAAACAGTTCAGGTGGAGGAGATGAAGCAACTCAAGGGACTGGCCGGGTGACCAGCATATGAGAAGACATGGTGGTTTGGTAGGAGGCCACTGATGGCTGGGACTCCCAAGAACACAAAGGACAAAGCCATCAGTGAAGAATTTCAGGGGACGGCTGGAAGGCCAGTGATTGAGTCGCTCTGGTGGCCAAGGTGGTGGCTGATGAAGGAGGTGACAGGGCACCTCAGGAGGCTTTGCTGGAGAGAAAAACAAATAAAACCTCTGGGCTCAAAACCCAGGACCATGACAGCTGCTTTATAACTGTATATGAAAGATGGACATAGCCCCTGTGATTTGGATTTCTGGACTCCATATTTTTATTGAGTCAAAGGAGCTTGCAAAGAAAAGCGTCTGGACTTCTTTAAGTTACTTGAAGACGTTTCACCTCTCATCCGAGAAGCTTCTTCAGTTCTAAGGTCAAATGGTGGAGAGTCCCAGATATAAACCTAGTGGGAGTTTCCCCCCACAGAGGGACAAAAGGACCCCCTGATGATCCTCTAATCGCCTGAGCCAAGGTGTGAAATTGGGTGTGGGTCCCAATCAGCCAGAGTTTCGGGTGAGTTCATTGTGAAACCTGGCCCCACCTTATCATGCGAATTCCTGAGATCAGATGGCCCAGGATGTGAGTGGGCGTTAAGGCGTCTGGGAAGGGAACTCAAAACTGGATTATAGATGGCAGAGAGTTGGTGTCGTAAACCACTGCCTCTGTTCAAAGATGGTCGCTCACAGTGGACATAGATGGCTTCTTTCACTCCTCTTTCAAACCATCTCTCCTCTCTGTCCAAAATGTGAACATTGGCATCCTCGAAAGAGTGTCCTTTATCCTTAAGATGCAGATGGACTGCTGAGTCTTGTCCTGTGGAGGTGGCTCTGTGGCACAACACAGAAGAGGTGAAACGTCTTCAAGTAACTTAAAGAAGTCCAGACACTTTTCTTTCCAAGCTCCTTTGACTACGATGACCTGGATGACTGAGAACCTTCACAGACATATTTTTATTGAGTTTTTTTATTTTTATTTTTTTTCACCATTCCCATTTTTTGTGCGTGTGTGCCAAAAGCAGCCTTGGTTAAATCTTAGTTACATGGTCCTGCAGACCATAGTAAAGAAACTACAACTCAGAGAGTATGTGGGTGCAGTATTTTACTAGTGACCAAAGCAATCACAGGGAGTTTTCCGGTACAGCACCTTCTTTGCTACCAGTTTTAACAGCCAAGCGTCTCCAGCAATCACACACCAACCAGTCAGGGAATAAATATTTTTCCTGAGTGAATGAAGGATACCAGGTGGTTGCCGGCTTGTGTGACTAAGGCCTACCCAAGCTTACCAGCATTAGTGGGTTGCCCAGCACTCAATTCTCTCACCCAAATATGATGACCTTTGGCATCAAAAATCTGAAGTGGCAATGGCCAAAACGTTGAGGCTTCAAATTTCTTCTTCTTTTGGCTGTTCCCTTAAGAGGTCACCACATTGGATCATCTGCCACAAGCAGCTGTCCTTTGCTGTCTGGCAATTTCTTCACCTCCACAACACTATTCCCAATACTTTCAGATTACCACATGGTAGAGTTTCCAACTGGCACCCTGCTGGCTAACACCATTGGACTTGATTGTTTTTAGCCTGGGCCCAGCCGATCCCCTATGGAAATCTTATTCTTGATGATTGTGTTAGGAGCAGTGTTGGTCTAGCTACTTGAAAAAAGTAATTAGTAACCAATTACTGATTACTTCTCCAAAAAAGTAATCCTGTTACTTTACTGATGACTTATTTTCAAAAGTAATTAGTTACTGAGTTACTGAGTTACTTATTAAAAACATGATACACAACCTGAATAAGCAATAGACCTTTCAGCTAAAATTTTATTTTTTTCTGCATAATCAATCATATAAAATTGAATCAAATGAAAAAGTCTCTTTTTAAAATTTGCTTTATTAGCTTTAATCTTCTAACTTTATGCACATTGCATCTAGCAAAAAATAAATTATATGGAACAGACTTTCACTTGAAAAAATTTGTCTACATTTAAACCTATTTTCTTAATATTCCAGCATATAAAATAAAATAATGTTTTGTGTTTACACTCACTCTTTCAAACAGATGCAAGTAAAACACAACAGAAAATAAATAAAATCAAAGACTCAGCGTCACTGAGTCCTGTCACTCTTAAATCTATTTTCACCTGTTTAGCAGGAGTGGAGCAGGTGGAGGTTTTCCTGGTGCTGTAGCGGTCATGTCAGTGGGAGGGATGAGGAGATTTCTCTGTGAATTTCACATTCACTTACTGGGTACTTGCTCATAAGTTTAGGGGGGGGGTTCGCTGTGAAAAGAAGTTTTCTTCACACGCAGTGTACAGTGGACGCTAATGTTTTTGTTACTTTTTACGAAATCAAACTCAAAGTAAGGTCAGTACTTTAAACGCTGCACGGTCGTAAACTCTCCCGCACTCCATATTATCCATTGTTGATCTGCACACGTCTGTTACCACGAACGTTGCACGCGCTTACGTCATTGTCATGAGACATTCTCACAAACAAAATCAAAGTTTTGTAACGCAGTAACGCAGCGTGCTTATGGGAAAGTAACAGTAATCTAATTACTTTTTTGCAATAGTAATCCCTTACTTTACTCATTACTTGAAAGAAGTAATCAGATTCCAGTAGCGCATTACTTGTAACACGTTACTGCCCGTCTCTGGTCAGGAGTACACTGGCTTGTGGGCCCTCAGTGGTTGGGTTGTTGAGGCTTCAAATTATGAGTTCCAAAAATCAAAATCAATGTGGCTATCTATAGCTTTTATATGCAATCTTTCATGGACATTCATATTTATTTTTTAAAAATTACTGACTTATGAGGACTTTGATTTAAAAAAGAGATAACCTCACGATGTGAGTGTGTAAACCACACAACCACAAGTGCACGCAAACACATTCGCACAGCTGTTCCTCCGTCTGTACTGTGAGAACTCATACGTGTATTTATGTGCAACTCTGAGGTTTTGCAAACAAGCCTGAAGAACAAAGACTAAAAAATGAATATAAAACTAAAAAAAAACCTCTCTTCACAGAGCCAGTGCACACTCTCACACCCTCACGCACATTTTGTCTACCAGACATATACACACACTAACCAATTCCCTCAATCGGGGAAACACAACTCACAGTGGCACTTGGAGCTAAGTGGTAATTAGCTCTAGAAGGCTCTGACCTGGACCCACAGCATGGACTATTTTTTTAAAAGTGTAATTCAAAGGAGATGTGTGGCTGATTGCCCAGGCATTGAGGGGAAACCTGAGGCAATAAGACAGAACTTGGAGGAAAAGGAGGAGGAAGCAGAAGAGACATAATTTCTCTGCCACCACATCAAACTGTCAGGAATGTCAGGAACATGGTTTTTGTTTCTTTCAAGTGTTATTTTTATTTGTATTATGTGCAATTTGTTAAATGATGTGAACAACACCATGATGGCCAAATAAACATGTCATTCAAAACCATTTCTTTAAGGATCTGGAACACTTTTATTCAAAGAAATGGTTATTGTGTGGGTTTATTGTGAAAGCAGAAATTAAACTGTGCAGGAGTCATTCCGTTGGCAGCTGTTGTTAAGGGACGTGGAGGTATCTGAAATGAAAGCAATCTCACTACAAATCAGAGCGTAACACTAGAGTCACTGAATACATTTTAAAACTTGAAAGAGAAAACAGTGTATTGTAAAGTTCCCATATATTCTCAAGAACCAGACGTTTTGATCTTAGTTTGTCCGTTTATTTGGTAACACGGGCAAACGAGCCGTTAACGCCGGGGAGATGATGACAGCAGCTTAATGGATCACACAAGCCTCTTCAAATCTGATAATGATATCTCTGCATGATGTGACAATGTTTCAGGGAGTAAACGGCGATCAGCCCCCAGCAGCCGATTCACTGCAGGACTCAACCTGTGAGTATGCTTCCCGGTGTGTTTGAAGGATCAAAAACTCTTTTCAGGCACTCTTCCTTTACCGCCATGAATCTCAAACTTGGTTTCATCTGTTTTTTGAACATCCACTTTGAAATGCTGGTCTACCCGAGCCCACCCCGAGTGTTTGGTCTTTTTTTTCCCTCTTAAGAATTGGCTTAAAGACGAAACTCATCATCTGAAGCCACTATGGCTTCACTTTTGTTAAGTGAAGTATTATTACTTTATTTAGCAGCTTCTTTCAATGCAGCTAGTTCATCCATCTGTTCTCTCCCACTTGTCCAATTCAGGGCCCTGGATAGGTCCCCAGTCTCTCACAGGGATAACACAAAGACAGACAACTCTTCACAATCACATTCACACCTGTGGCCAATTTAAAATCATCAGTTAACCTAAACAAACTAACTGTGTACCTTTGGCCAGAGTACTGGGAGAGAACCCACTCAGACATGGGAAGAACATGTAAACTGCACACAACAAGGCCCCAGCCTGGTGGACTTGAACCCACAACCTTCCTGCTGTGAAGAAACAGTGCTAACCAGTACACTTTAGATACCAACATACTAGCCATGATTTGATGTAGAGAACATGCCTCTTTGGTCAGTGTTCACTATGATTAGGCTGTATTTATACAGTACTGTTAGTGGAGATGCAGCAGTATTTCTATTGGGTGGAAGTGGCTACAAGGTAGGGTTTTTTAGCATGTATCTGATCACATTCCAATGAGTTTCATGTGAATGCTTCTTCAGTGGAAAGAAATCCGACCTATTGCACAATGGATGAACCATGGTCAATGTTAATAATCCGTTTCGACTTGATTGCTGACATAGAAAAACTGCAGGAGCTGAAAATCGATATAAAACCTGAAAGCAAAGAGAAATTGTCTGATCTAAATCCAATTGAGAACCTTTGGGGATGGATGGCAGGGGAAGTTTACAAAAATGGACAACAGTTCGTCTCCACCACTTGGTGAAATTTTCCCATTCACCTCATGGAAATGCATGCATCAAGCATGCCGCAGCGAATTTTTGAAGTGATCAACAATAATGGCGGAGCTACTCATTACTGAGTTCATGTTTGGAACTGTAAAATAGCCTGTTTCAGTTTAAGTGTTGTTTTCAATAAATTGCACGCTTAAAAAAGTTTTGTCTCACTCCCATTTCTTCTTGTTGCATGTTGAAGCTCTACTTGGAACCTTGTTAAGATTCCAACCATGCAAAATATGATTTGTTGCTATTTTTGAAGTGGTCTTAAACTTTTGATTGGGACTGTATTAGACAGTAAATAAGAAAAACAAACCTCCAACCCAGGCAGAGAATGGCTTTTTTGGTTTAATTATTGGTAATTTGTTTTAAGCCCCTTTGATTTCAGATTCACTTAACAAATTGTGTAAATCTTCAAACATATATGAACCTAAATGTATTAAGTAAAGTTATCCAAGTGTGGATAATAAGTGATACATAAGAGGAAATAATAAGAGGAAATAAGAATTCTTCTAAATGACAATAAATATTACAAGTCTGAATATGAAGAAATGTATTGCTGTCATATTCACTGTGGATTCTTTTTAGAAATTCATTCATCATTCATTTACAGTTTTGCATTTTTCCTGCTTTCTTTGACCGACATAATTTTGACTCATGGTAATTTTAGTAGGATGTAGTTTACTGTAACTATATCTCAGGGCTGCGAATGCTGTTTTTGGGTCTTTGCAGGCATGAAATCTGGGTGAAAATGAGCAGTTCCTTTAAAAAGTCGGTTTTGGAAAGGCTTTAAAAAGTAAAAACTACTCTTGCGTGAATGCAGGGGACCTCACATTGTCTAAGCCCACAGCATACTGTGCTGGATCCCCAAATCCCTCATGGTAACCCGATTTGGAATAATGGGGTTTTCAAATTATGGCAGGGATAGCAGACAGCAGGGTGAAGAGAAAAATGAAGGGTGAAAGGCAGGTATGTCCTCCAGACTCATTCAAAATATCCAGCTGTGAGAGACAGCTGCTGTGTAGATAAGAGAAAATGATGATCATTACGGGAGGAGGGAGACAGGAGGGCGCGGTGTCAGACACATTTCCTCTGTCAGCGATCAGCTCATTAATCTTCTGGTGACCTTCAGAGGACTAGTCACTTAGTCGGAGAGGAGGAGGAGGAGGAAAGCAGAGAAAGGAGGGACTCGGTATGCCTTTGGTGGTTCTGGGCTAAGGTGTATAACCTGATAACATGGGTTCAAATCCTGTCTGTGACCTTTTGCAAATGTCAGACATCTTCCTCCTGTACCTGTCAGTTCTACCATCATCTATGGATACTACAACAATAAACAAAAAGCACTTTGTTGGTCTTATTTAAAACTAACAAAGACTGTTACTCATCATCTGTTTCTAGTCATTTCAAGTTTACTTTAATGAATGGCACAATAGCAAAACTAGTAAACACAGGACACAATTCAAAAGGAAAGGAAGGGGAATAAGCACAGGAGAGGAGGAAAGGGGAACAAGGGAAAAGGAAATGAAGGGTGAAAAGGAGGAAGAAGGAAAAGTAATGGATGCTAAAAATTGTAAAGAAAGGAAGAGAAATGAAAACAAAAAAAGGATAGAAGACTAAGAAAAATTAAAGTAAAAGGGATTAAAACTTTAAAGAATTGTCATGCACTAGAGGGACACAAGCTGTCATGGTCTGGTTGGGCACCTGCAGGTCTCAGACAGCGGTTCCTCCTCCTTTAGGCGGAGTCCGGTTGCCCCTCCCTGGCTGACCACCTGTGAGCAATCGTGCCAGCGGTATATCAGACCTGCGCTCTCAACCACTCATCGCCTGAGTATCTGCTATTCCCATGTTAGTTCAGTGGAGCATCCTAAACCTTGTCTTAACGCCGTGTGATGACTGACCTGTCTTTTCTTGTCCTCAGCGATAGCACCCGGAGTGGAGATCTTGTTCCCCTCGCTCCCGTCCTCCTGGACCTGGGCCGCCAGCTGCTTACACAACGTGGCCTGCCGGCCCACCGCTCACCTGCCTGCCTCCCCACGCCTCGACCGCTTCCGGGTTTTCCGCTCCACCTGTCCCCTCCATCTGAAACCAAGTAAGGCAATTCAATTCAACTGCGGAGGATTGTTGGTTGTCTGCTGGATCCCTCTGATCGTGATCTCCTCTTGTTCCAGTGCCCCCGGCCCCTACCTAGTCCTGTTTCTACCTCCCCGCTGTCCCCGCTGTTCAGCCGTCTCCTAGAGGTGTCTAGGTCGCCCTCATTATCACCGACGAATCCTACGCGCCACTAGTGTGGTGGCGTCGCTTTGTGTTTCACCTTTGTTTACCTGTGGGCGGAAATAAATCATTTGTTTTCTGTCACCTCGCTTCCGGGTTGGTTTCTGCGCCTGTGTCCATCCCTGTTCCCTCGTGCCGTTGAGCCGTGACACAAGCACAGAATGCAGAAGAAAAGGTTTAGACAGTTTACTGAATAACGACAGAGAAAGCAGTAATACTAATGGATTTCCAAGAGGGGATAAGATGCCTTCTCAACACACCAATCTAGAATAGAACAAAGAACAGCCTCCAGCCTAAACAGGACACCAGTAACAAGCCCAACAGCAGTCAGGTGCATAATCAGCAATCTCACACAAGTGAGGGAAGCCAGGTGAGCTCTGCCCCTGAAACACACAAGCAGACCAGTGATACGCAAAGGAAAGAGGACTCAGGAAAGGAAAGGAAAGGTTGGATCCAAATGAAACAAAATTTCAATAAAGACAAAGGGCATAAAGGAAATAAATAAAGAAGGGCAAAAGGCAAAAAAATAAGTAAAAGTAGAGAAATAAGAAAAGGGAAGAGGAGTAATTTAGAAAGGAAGTAAAGAAGAGAGAAATAAAGAACGAGGAATCTTTTTGTAACCTTCAGAGGACAAGTGATTCAGACTGAGAGGATGAGACTGGCGGAGGAAAAACAGAGAGAAGAGGACTCAATAGGCCTTTGGAGGGATCCAGCTAATGTGCATAAACTTAGCTCTATGAGGAGCAGGTGAGGAGGAAAAGAGGAGTAAAGGAAGGAAATGAAAAATAGGAAAAACAAAACAAGAAGAAAATAGGCCAAAGAAGAGAAGTGAAATAAAAGAATAACTTAAAGGAGAAAACAAGAAGTAAAGTCAGGAAAGGGGAAATGCAAAAACAAGAAATGAAGGGGAAGGAATGAAAAGTTAAAGTGCACTGGAAGTAAGAAGAAGGAAGGAAAAAAACAAACAAAAAGCACATGAAGTGAAATCTTAATATATGGAAACATGGAAATATAAGAGGAAAAAGAGGAAAAACTAAGAATATGAACTAAAATAATAAGGAACCCAAGGGGGAAAACTCCTGATGAGCGTTTGTGCAGACAGTTTTGAAGGATGGGACTTTCTTACAGAGATGAAATTTCTATGCCATCATTGCTGACAGGAGACAGATGAGTCACGACAACACCTCTGCAGAGAAAACAGCCAACGGAGCGAATCACAACAACAACAACACCGACCAAAAAAAAAAAGACATCCAAGGTTAACATCTCTGTGCAAGCAGCCCTACAAGCAAACCATATCAAAGTATTAGTTCAATACTAATATTAGTGAGGGGGAAGCAGGCGTGAGGCAGGAAACAGCAAGCCGACTACTGCTTTCAATTAGTCACATAATCCTGTTACTTGGCAGTCATTGCTAATGTCATCAAGCCTCTAATAAGTAACCAGTTGTTGGTTCGAAGAACACCAAGGGAGAAGAGAAAACAATACAAAGTTTGAATACAGAGTGCTTTTTTATTCTCTCTGTTTTGGCTTCTTTATCCTCAGACTCAGACTCATCAAGGTCACCTCGATGCTGTCAGACTGGGTTAAAATCAGTCCAAGCTGTACCTTTTTAGCCTCATTTCATCAGAGGCTAGCTTATGGGATGGATGGTATTTGGTATTCTGTCCCCAAGAAGTAAAATAAAAACAAAAAATCAGTAAATTCACAGCACTTGTTTGCTGTGGACAGTAAACGACTAAAATCCATCCATCTATTTTCTGAACTGTTTGTCCAATTTAGGATCAGGGGAGCTGCAGTTTCTCTCAGCTGTCATGGGACAAGAGGCAGGGTACACCCTGTACAGATCGCCAGTCTACTTCAAGACCGCCTGAAACCCTTTACTCCAAATTTCACTGATCATCAGACAGATTGCATCACTATAACTATGCTGCTAGCTTATCTGAAAGTAGTGGAGGAAGTTGTGCTAGATATGCTTAAAGGAGCATGACTTTTGGAAGCTCATAGTGCAAGTCTTAGTAGAGCTGTACAATCATCATCATTAATGTTTCACCAATCTAAAGTCATCTCATAAATGCAAGCAAGTTTGGTTAGCAAGCTACATCTAAAACTGTACATTAGTATTACTAATAAGTGGTGAACCTTCCCCTGAGGTTCTACTAACGATCATGTGTGTTGTTGCATGATCCAGTGGTGTGAAACAAAACATGGATCATTACCATCACCAGGGTCAAGGTGTAAAGCTTCTGCGAGACACTTGCCCCACCCCAATGTGAGCTGTTGAGGTCACAGTTAAGGTATGAGTCGTGGTTGAAACTCCTAAGAAGGAATCTCCAGACTGCATTGTAGGTGGCTGAGAGTTGGTGTTGTAAACCCCTACTACTGTTCAACGATGGTCATTGTCTGTGGGCGTAAATTGCCTCACAGCACACCCTATGCTGTTTAGCTCTGTTTTGGTGTTTTGACCTTGGGATGAACCATCGTTTGTCTGTAGGTGCTGACGGTTGATGCAAGTGCACTGGGATGTCATGCTTGAGTTTCAGACAAACCTGCCACATAAGGGATGACAGTGTTGCTGCATCTGCTGTTCTGCTTTTCCCTTGTTGATGTTTGAAGTTCTTCACTGTGCATCTTCAAAGATTCAGCTGCCAGACAATATGTGGTCACAAACCACAAAGTCCAGTTTTTTTTCCAAGTACTCAAGACAATTTAAATGATGTAAAGTTGGACATTTTACATCTATGAAGACTATCTCTGCAAAAACAGCCTCAAGCGGTCATTCAAACAAATTCGGCTTTTGGCACCAGTTCTTTGGCTTAATTTTTCCGCCAAATGCTATTGAATTGATGCATACTTATATCAAACATGGCCATCTAAAAAATCAGGACAGTATAGTACATGTCTATAATCAATTTCCTTGTCATTATTTCTGCTTTTGGTTGTGTTTGATGTTAAAGAGAGTAGATACACCTAATGCAGCACTCTGAGACACACCCTTGTAACAGTCATAATGGTGTGGTGTCTCTTTAAGACAACTTAAGGTAAGGGTTAGTGATGTCACAAGTATGCGCCACTGCCCTCTGTGGAGTGTGAAAGGAAAGTGTTTGCAGACCTTATGTCTGTGTGGTCGTAATTTTTTCTGACTGTCCTTTTTTTTCTACCGCTCCTCTCAACCAATAAGTACAACCCTCGTTACACCCTTTTCCACTAGTATCTACTTGGCTCGACTCAATTCAACCCAACTCGGCTGATTCTACTGGGTTTCCGTTGTTTTCCATTACAATCAAGTACCACCTAAAGTCTGTGGGGTCATTATAGCAATGCTCCGACTCAAACACCAAAACAATGGAGGATGTCGAGGTGGTGGTATACCTGCTGCTCAGTGTATAGGTTTTTGTCAGGCTCAGGGTCCACAGTGTTGTTTTTTAGGCCTTTCCCTCGTTGTTGGGTTTAAAAAAATCGCATGTTTTCATTACCGTGAAAGAGTCAATTTCATGACTCCGCGAGTGACACCACTGACTAGCTAATAGACATATTTAGCCACCAGCTAATTGAAACCCAAAAAACCAAAATGAGTTGAACAGAGTGGTGGTCCCCATCTTTAAGAAAGGGGACCGGAGGGTGTGTTCCAACTACAGGGGGATCACACTCGTCAGCCTCCCTGGGAAAGTCTATGCCAGGGTGCTGGAAAGGAGAGTTCGTCCGTTAGTCGAACCTCGGATACAGGAGGAACAATGCGGTTTTCGTCCTGGTCGCGGAACACTGGACCAGCTCTTTATCCTCTCCAGGATACTTGAGGGTGCATGGGAGTTTGCCCAACCAGTCTACATGTGTTTTGTGGACTTGGAGAAGGCATTCGACCGTGTCCCTCGGGGTGTCCTGTGGGAGGTGTTGCGGGAATATGGGGTGTCTGGCCCATTGCTACGGGCCATTCGATCCCTATACAACCGTTGCAAGAGCTTGGTTCGCATTGCCGGCAATAAGTCGGACCCGTTCCCGGTGGGTGATGGGCTCCGCCAGGGCTGCCCTTTGTCTCCGGTTCTGTTCATAATTTTTATGGACAGGATTTCTAGGCACAGCCAAGTGGCGGAGGGCTTTCGCTTTGGTGGCCTCAGAATCTCATCTCTGATTTTTGCAGATGATGTGGTTCTGTTGGCTTCATCGGGTGAGGGCCTCCAGCTCGCACTGGAACGGTTCGCAGCCGAGTGTGAAGCAGCGGGAATGAGGATCAGCACCTCCAAATCTGAGGCCATGGTTCTCAGCCGGAAAAGGGTGGAGTGCCCACTCCGGGTCGGGGATGAGTTCCTGCCCCAAGTGGAGGAGTTCAAGTATCTCGGGGTCTTGTTCGCGAGTGATGGGAGAAGGGAGCCGGAGATCGACAGACGGATTGGGGCTGCAGCTGCAGTAATGCGGACGCTGCACCGGTCCGTCGTGGTGAAGAGGGAGCTGAGTGTAAAAGCGAAGCTCTCAATTTACCGGTCAATCTACGTCCCTACCCTCACCTATGGCCACGAGCTGTGGGTAGTGACCGAAAGAACGAGATCGCGGATACAAGCGGCAGAAATGAGCTTCCTCCGAAGGGTGGCTGGCCTCTCCCTTAGAGATAGGGTGAGAAGTTCGGCCATCCGGGAGGGGCTCAGAGTAGAGCAGCTGCTGCTCCACATCGAAAGGAGCCAGCTGAGGTGGTTCGGGCATCTGACAAGGATGCCCCCTGGGCGCCTCCTGAGTGAGGTGTTCCAGGCATGTCCCACCGGGAGGAGGCCCCGGGGCAGACCCAGGACACGCTGGAGAGATTATATCTCTCGGCTGGCCTGGGAACGCCTTGGTATTCCCCCGGATAAGCTGGAGGAGGTGGCTGGGGAGAGGGAGGTCTGGGCCTCTTTGCTTAGGCTGCTGCCCCCGCGACCCGGCCCCGGACAAAGCGGATGAGGATGGATGGATGGATGGATGGAGTTGAACAGAGCTGAACCTGGTAGGTACTAGAGGAAAAGGGCTAATAGTAGAAGCCCCACCCTCCTGCTGTTCAAACCTTCAGTTTGTAAAGGTTGGTCAATCAAAACAAAATATCTCTGTTTCTTTTAAACAGAGAGTGAACTTAGTAAAAGAAAAAAAAATAATATTTTAAACTGAGTGTCCAAAAATAAAGAATATGGAGCATTATGGGCCCACTTTAAGCAATGGTTATGATGATTGTTCATTCTAAAATATTAAATCAGTTATACATTATTTAATATGTTTGAACAATTATGTATTATTCATGAATGTGTGCATCAGATAAGGTGACCCATGCAATACTTATGAATGCCTATTAGCAGTTGTACTTTCCAGCATCATGTCATGACCTTTAGAAGTTAGTCCAGAGAAGTAGCACTTCAACATATACGACTGCAGTGATAGGGAGACGCAAACGTTTTTTAGTATGTGTTGAAATGGAGTTAACTTACACAGCGCCAAACTTTAAAACCTCTTTGGCCTCGACATGCACTCTCTGAGCTGCTTGGTCACCGGATTACAGTGCAGAAACACTCTGGCACCACAATGTCTTCAGACTTTCTCCATGCTTCTATTCATATTGTCTAATCCAGGCTGCACCGAGGGACATGTGAATTTCCGTGCCTATGCAGCTGAGTGCATTTGCATGGTTTTTTTTTTCTTTTGTGTGTGTGTATGTGTGAGTATACATGTGTGTACATTGTCTCACCACAGTATGTGTTTCTTGTGGATGTGGCCTCGTGGTATTCGGTGCATGCGAGTCTATATTTTTAGATGAAATTCAGACTGCATGCAGCAGCACGTTGAGCTCAGTCATTTTGCGTTTCTGTTCTCTCCACACCCTCCCGTGCCCCTTCGTGAAATATTCATCCGCTTTGGTGAAGTGACACACATCTATTATTCATTCTGCTCCCCTGGTGTCAAGCTACCCATGCAGCTACAGTGCTGTGAAACCTGAAGGGAGCTCTGCTTTGGGCTCCAGCACGCCGCTTTAGCTGGCTTACAGTATGCAACACTTTGCAACACCAGCTATTGTTGTGGGGGGATGGGGGGGATTTGCATAAATTGAATAGGAATTTAGCAATTCAGTGCTTCAGTGCATCACCAAAAAAAATGAGTGGCGTTGAAAGACAAATTGAGTTTAAATCGAAACTGAGATTTTCACCCGTTTTTAAATTATTTTATGATGCCTGTTGTGTTTTCTGCCGTAAAAAGTACAGCAGCTCATTGCAGAGTAGCAGTTACATGTTGACGAATGCCACAGTCTCACTTCACTGTGACGCCCATAAAATGTTTCTTTTACTGCATTTTATTACAGTAACTTTGTGGTGAGGTTGCTTGCTTAGCTATAGTAAGATGAAAGCCTTCCAATATTAGAGAGAAAGCCACAACAATCAGATGACCGCTTTGAAGCAAGCAGTGGGTCAGCAGGGAGAAACTATGTGGGTGATCAGGACAAAGTGGTTGAGAACTGGGCAATTACAGTGACACAGGCTTCTGAATTTAGGGTTTAACACAGACTGTTTTGTCACCATCTGTAATAAATAGCAAACTAATCTTTGTGCCTAACATGGACATCCATCTATCCACTTTCTTGTGCTTATCCATTTCAGGATTGCAATCCTTGGGTGTGAAGTACGGCACATCCTGGACAGGTTGGCAGTCTTTAACAAGAAAGAAATCTTAAATTTTCCAGCAGAATGTTAGCTCATGTACTTTCCAATCACCACTATATCATCCGATGAAACTCCATGATATAGTCAAACAGCCACAGGACATGCAAGTAAATGAAATTTCAGTTGGCCTCAATGCTTTAACATTCACATCAGCAGCCATCATTTCTTGCTTGGCTTCTGTCTCTTTGTATGCTTGTTCGAGATGTTAAAAATTATTTATGTTTGATTTGTTTAAATCAAAATGCAAGTAGGGAACACTGCTAAAATTTCAGGATTCATTATATTAAAATGTTCCTGTTCTGCACTTTGAAACTAAAGGTGAATAAAAGTTGCACTTTTTCTGCTTTTGATGACAAAGTTGGAGGTTGAAGGAGGGTGACTGGGTCTCTGTGAAGGTTGGTGATGTACAGTTTTGCCCCTAAAGAGCCACAGAGGATACAGGTGTTCCATCTGACGCCCCGTGGGACCTGAGACTCTCATCAAGCAAAAAGCTGACAAAACACATCGATAAAAAACACACAGTACAGTATGTTCAGCTCACTTGTTTGACTGAGTGAAGTTGTGAGAGCAAGGCAGCGGTGTTGACAATGAGCACAGAGGTCAAATCCACAGCAGCATGCTCCACTGTCTCCTTGACCATGAAATAACTAACAAAGCTACACTGACAAGTAGAGGTGAGTTTTTATAGCAGTGTCCCAGCCTGATTAGCCTGGCGGTTGGCAACAAGCCTCGGCCTCACTTTTCGTTCAGTAACAACACCAACAGGGATCAGCAAAGGCTGAAAAGCTCTGAATGTTGTCCCCCAAACCTGCCAGCGAGCTACTTCAGTGGCATTTAGATAAACCATTAACGCATGCTGTATGCTTTACTGTTTTAAACCATCTACTGCCTGGTAAAGAACACCTTGTGGCTCATTTAGCGCTTATTATTTTCTGTCTTTTTGAAGGTAAACTCAAAGACAAGTCGCAAGTCACTGGAAACAGTCTCAATCATGGCTTTCTTAATCATTTACAGCAAGTAATTCCCCTGTTCACTAATGAATAAATGCATAAATAACATCATTTATCAGCATTCTTCTTTCAAAACTGTGCAAAACCGAACATATTGTATATACAGTTGTGGCTGTATATATGTGCATAGAATAACCTAATTGATAAATTGAATTAAAGAAAGTTTTAGGTAGACCACTTATTGATTTTAAGATTTACTGTAGATTCTGTGTCTGTACTGTACTGTGCAAATGTATTCAATCACCCTGGTTAGCTTATATTTTGCTTCCAAGGAGCCAAGCTCTTGTGTTTTTTGAGGTGGAGCAGTAGTTCTCCAGGCTTTCTGAACGTCTTGAACCAGTTTCATGTCTATACATGGCAAACAACTCAGCAGAGAACCAATTAAATCATATCTTTGGGCACTTTCTTATTTTTTTGTATATTTGTCACACCTAAATGTTTGTCATTAGACAAAAAATAACACAAGTAAATAAAAAATGCAGTTTCTAATTTAAGGTGTTTTTTATTAAGGGAAAAAATGTGAAAAAATTATTGACCCCTAAACCTAATAACTGTTTGGACCACCGTTAGCAGCAACAATTGCAATCTAGCGTTTGTGATAACCAGAGATGTAACGCATTAATGTAATCTGATTACTTTTTTCAAGTAACGAGTAAGGTAAGGGATTACTATTGCAAAAAGGTAATTAGATTACTGTTGCTTTCCCATAAGCACGCTGCGTTACTGCGTTACTTTTTTGCGAGAGTGTCGCATGACAGTGACGTAAGCGAGTGCGACGTTCGTGGCAACAGCTGTGTGCAGATCAACAATGGATCATATATCAAGTGCGGGAGAGAGTATGAGCGTGCAGCGTTTTAAGTGTGGAAGTACTGACCTTACTTTGAGTTTGATTCCATAAAAAGTGACAAGAACACGCGGATTCTTCAACTGACCGTGGCACACCTGCACCAGGGCAAACCTCCGCCTGCCCCACTCCTGCTTTACAGGTGAAAATAGAGCAACAGGACCGCTGAGTCTTTGAATTTTTTTATTTTCTGCTGTGTTTTATGTGCATTTATTTGAAAGACTGAGTGTAAACACAAAAACCTATTTTATTTTATGTGCTGGAATGTGCAGAAAATAGGTTTAAATGTTAAACAAATTTCTTCCAGTCAAAGAATGTTGCATGTAATTAAATTTTTGCTTGATGCGTAAAGTTAAAAGATTAAAATTGATAAAACAAGTTTTAAAAATGGACTTTTTCCGTTTGATTACATTTTATATGACGGATTATGCAGAAAAAGTAAAATTGGGCTGAAAGATCTATTGCTTTATTAGTTAGGTTGTAAATCATGTTTTTAAAAAGTAACTAAGTAACGAATTACTTTTGAAAAAAGTAACGGGATTAATTTTGGGGGGAAGTAATCAGTAATTAGTTACTGATTACTTTTTTCAAGTAACTTGACCAACACTGGCGATAACTGGCAATGACTCTTTCACAGCTTTGTGGAGGAATTTGGCAGAATTGTTGTGATTCAGCCACACTGGAGGGTTCACAAGCATGAACCCCCTTTTTAAGGTCAGGCAAAAGCATCTCAATCAGATTCAGTTCAGGACTTTGACCAGGCCAAGTATTCATGCTTCATTTTGTCAAGCAGGTTCTATTCAAGTGATTTCTTGATTCAACAGGTCTGCCAGTATTAAAGCCTGAGTGTGGTTAATTCAGTTAATTCATGATTTAAGAAGAGGAGCAATAACTTTTTTGCACAGAACCAGTAGATTTAGATAACCTGCCTCCCTTAATCAATTAAATCATCATTTAAAAGCTGCATCTTCTGTTTACTCAGATTATCTTTGTCTAATATTAAAAGTTGTTTGATGATCTGAAACATTTAATTGTGATAAATATTGTAACAGCAGTCTGGTGAGTGGCTAGTAGGTCCAGCAGGCATGTGGTGTGGACGTTAGCAGGACAACTCGGAGGCCATTCGGTTAAGTAGAACAACAGACCTTTATTTGTCGTTAGCAACATATGACCATACAAGCCAGGTCTCCACAGCTCTACTCAGCCCATACATACATGTGTGGGGTTAGGTAGTCACCAGCACTAGCCCGTTACAACGGTATGGTTTCTCTCTGATTGCTCGGCTGTAATGGCTGCCACTGCCCTCACACGCACTAGGAGACTCCCCAACTACTACAATTGTAGGACAACACCCCCTAGCGGTGCTATACCACAATAAAAACGGTTGTTACAATGTGCAAAATACTATGAAAACACAAAGGAGGCAAACACTTTTTCACACCACTGTATTTAGCAGAAGTTGAAAAAACACATCATTTGTTGTCATTTCTGTAGTTAAATCTATGAAAAATGCTCAACATAACAGTTTGACAGGTATACAATTATATTGTTTTTAGTGATGTTATAGATGTTGTCAAAACTGATTATGAATGTAGAAAAGTGGCATCAGATTTTGATCCACCGTTCTGTATCATCTGGACAGTATGTGATTGTCAGCTGCTTTTTCAGAATGACAATCCCAATTACACTGCTAATATAGTAAATGCATACCTGGATAGGAGAACACACAATGGAACACGTCACGGATTGGCCTCCCCAGAACCTGAACCGCATTGTTAGTGAAGCAGGTTCTAATTACCTGGACAACATAAAACACTCTGTGTTTAAATTCTTTAGTTCAGGTGAGAAAAGAAGCAGAAAAAGGCAGCAGTAGTGAGTATTTCTACAGACTCAATGAAATGCCCTGCTGCTCTTATTCCCTCCAGACTCACTCTCATTCCCAGGGGGGGGATCCGGCCAGTTCACTGCACATTCCATGATAAGAGTTAAGATGACAGCCACAGGAACGTAAACTGCTTCTGTTTGCAGGGAAACATCAATCACGAGCAACAGCCGCCTCACAGGTGGCAATGGCCTCTTGTGACCCCAGAGTTCTTCTATACTTTCTCCCGGTTCCTCCTGTGTGCGTAATAAGTGTATGTGGAGTATTTACACTTAAGGTTTACTTTTTCACAGCTATGAAGGTCCAGTAAGTGCAAGGGTGGGAAATTACTTCCAGTCACAAAGCTGAATGCTGTGAATGTGGCAGATAATAAACGATAGTCTGTATTTATATTGCTGAACCTTTTATTGTGGATGTTTGATTGGTGATAGCCTAAAAATAAAGCACAAGCTTTGCAAAAAAAAAAAGTGATTTAGTGCTTAAGCTTAATTTACAAATTAATTGGAGTAGTGGCACTTACAGTTGACATATGGTGTCTTAGTGTATGGCTCTGCTTTTAATGTCAACAAAAACCTATCAGGGGTACAGAATCCATTTAAGGACTTCATTTATATTTAAAGAAACAGTGAAGTGTTGTAGTAAGGAAAGTCATAAAGTTTAATGGTAGTATTATTAGTGAAAAAAGCAGGGGTTGCTCCAAAGAAAAACAGTCAGCAGTAGATGAGTACCCTGGTTGCAGCAAGAACTCAAACATAGTCCCTGGTTCCCGTCCTTTGTGACCTGACACTTTCCTCATGATTTCATGGGCTCAATCGGTAATTTTAAGCTATATTAGATAAAACATTAGGTAATTTTGGAAATCATGGTCATTTTTACAAAAAGACAGGATTATCTAGGGTATGCTTCTTAAATAACAACAAGTCTAATTTATGATGCATGCTGCTAGTGTCAGGTTAGGGCTGTGTGCAGGAAGGAGTGGTGGTAAGGAGGACCGAAAGTGCAGACGTTCAGCAGCAAGAGTGTACTTCAAAACAGCTTTAATGCTAAACTCAAACAGTAACAAAACTGCAAATCCAAAATAAACTCAGACAGACAGACAGACAGACAGACAGACAGACAGACAGACAGACAGACAGACAGACAGACAGACAGACAGACAGACAGACAGACAGACAGACAGACAGACAGACAGACAGACAGACAGACAGACAGACCACACAGCAAGATGAGAGTAGATCACAACACGGACACAGAGAAACACAGGGCTTAAATACACAGAGGGAGCAATCAGGGAATGGGTAACAGGAGGGAAACACAGCTGGGGCAAATCAGGCCTAACGAGACAAGGGGAAGCGAAAATAGGTACATTAACATAAGACATGGACCTTCAAAATAAAACAGGAAACATAACACAGACTGAACTTACAGACACAGACTCACAGGCAGGCAACTACAACAGAGGGACCAGAGACGTGGGACCAGGGCAGACACAGACACTGACTGGACACGGGGATATAGCAGACAGGGGAGACAGCAACTAAGGAATACACAGAGACATAAACCATAAGAAAGAACTCTAACAAAAACCCAAAGACTAGAAATGATAAATAATATATAAACTCAAAGCCCTAGGTCAACGACCCAGGCATCCTAACAGCCAGTGCAGGGTCAGTCATGGTAAAATGAAAGTACATCCTCTATCACATTTTACAAGTTTTACATATCAAGAAATAATAAAAATGGGTCTTAAAATTAAGTAACTACAACATACGATGAAAATCAACAACATATGACATAATAATTTGTCATTATTTATTATTATTATTCAGTATTATTTTTCTGTATGACTTTCACTCTCATATATCTCTTCTTTATAACATTTCCTCGGTTCATTAAGGTTCATTCATTTATGCACAGCTCTCTCTCTCTCTCTTGGGTTTTCTTCAGTCTCTGAGAGTATTGACTTGTATTGTCTGACCTTGGTGTGAATTTTCTGAGATGTCTGTTCCTGGGAAGATGGTCAGTTATCTATAATAGTTTATTGTGAGTAATTTTATTCATTGTAAAATTAAGAATTTCACATTATTTATAATGTAGTCATATTTTTTTCAAAAATAGTCCTTATTTTCAGTATCTAAAGCAATAATATTTCCAAATATACTCAAAATATTCGATGTAAAAAAAATAAAGAAGTACAACAGTTTTACACATATGAAACTGAAATGCCAGCTGTAATAAAATATAGACTTAAACAACCTATTCTGGCTGACACTGGATGACATACATGGTCCGACCTCATATGTTTAACACGTGACCGAAACTAAAGTTCAGAAAGAGTCTGTGAAAACTGAAATACACACTTACTGCTTCCATGGGAATTGAGTAAGGAACTGCCAGGTGCTTCTACTTGATTTTGGTTTGGACATTTTGCTGGTCTGGAGCATTTTGGTGAGCATCAACACAATCCTAACACACAACTAATCACTGCACCGCCCTGTAGCACTAACTGCAATGTAAGAAAATCTATTTTTACTTAATGAATAAATTAGATCAAATATAACAATTATGATTCATGTGTAAAATAACTGTAATATGGATCAAATCTACTGGCAGTGAATCAGTTAGCAGCTGTTTGGCATTCTTGTTGTATTTTCACTGTCCTTGGACAATCCATAGGCTTACCTCCAGTTAATTCAGCTGCTGATTAATCTTTTATTGATTCGCTTACAATTGATTGTAAAGCTTGTTGTTAATCCAGAATGCTGCAGTCAGAGTACCAGAAAGAGAGAGCAGATTTCTCCCATATTAGCATAAGTCCAGCATCTAATTTAGGATTACAGTTTAAGACTGTGTATAAACCTTGTGTATAAACCTTGTAATCTCTGGATCCCCTCCACAGTGTGTCTTTTTTCCTGTTTATCTCCCTTCACCCCCAACAGGTCATGGCAGATGGCTGCCCCTCCCTGAGCCTGGTTCTGGTGGAGGTATTGTGATTTGGAAATAATTTGGAAATAAAAGTAGAAATAAAATAAAATAAATGCAACTGATTTAAATTTAAGATCGCCAGATTAGCTCAAGAGCAGTGCATGGATTAGCTTTCCATGTTGGAGGGACATGCATCTATGTCTTACATCACCAACTGGAATGCAAAGTGTCAATGAAGACATGGGTGAGCAAGTTTGGTTTGGAAGAACTTCACAGGCCTGCACAGAGTCCTGACCTTAACCCAGTATAGCACCTTTGAAATAAATTAGAGTGGAGACTGCAGGCCAGGCTTTCTCATCCAACATCAGTGTCTGACCTCACAAATGTGCTTCTGGAAGAATGGCCAAAAATTCCCATAAATATGCTCCTAAACATTGTGGAAAGCCTTCCTAGAAGAGCTGAAGTTGTCATAGCTGCAAAGGATGAACCGGCATCATATCAAAGCCTATTGATTAAGAATGGGATGTCACTCAAGTTCCTTTATGTGTGTAGGTAGACAAGAAAGTACTTTTAGAGATACAGTATCTATCTGCAAAATTATCTTAGAAATTATATTGCGTGGTCTTTTTTAATGCATTTTTACAAATATATTAGGGTAAAATAACAGTTTGTTACATGGTTTTATTGCTGAGCTTTTTGTTGTTTCCACTTGTTCTCCATATTTTCCATTTTCTATGTCCATGGCATCAAGTCAGAAACAAAGGCAATACTTCATTTTTCAGAATGTTACCTGTTGGTTAGGCCATTCTCGATATCATCAGCTATAAATGGAAAATATGTTTCCTCTCCGCAGGGCAAACTCCAGCTTGAGCGCAAATACTGTGAGTTCTTATTGCTACCATTTCCCTTTTCTTTCCCTTGGCTTGTCAGTTTGTGATCAGCTGCTGTCAAAAGCTTTTATCACAATTTGCTTTTCATCACAGTTTCACAGTCAGCTCTGTTAAGGTGCGTGTGCAGCGAGGTGCTGTTTATTCGTCCCACATGCTACGCTATAGCACAGAAAAGTCAATAAAGTGGAGAAATCCAGTGTCACCAACAATCAGGTGCAAATCTGCTGCAGCAAGGGTGAAGATTAAATTTATTTTAAAGATAAATGGAGCAGTAACAGAAAGTCTGTATGAATTTTAGTTTCTTTGTGTTGACAATTCTTTCAGTGAGGTTAGCTGTGCATCCTATGGGAACATAAATCTCTCTTTACTGAGATCTTATCTTGCTGTTATTGTCCAAACCCTGAACGGAAGCCTGCAGGAATTTGATGTTTCTCATCATGTTGTCATCAGTGAAAATAACAAGGCTGTCGCAGCTTCTGAGCAGGATAAAAGGAAGCTGAGAGAGGATGTCGAATGAGGAAAGGTGTTAAAACATCCAAAGATTAGCACAAACCTACACAGGACATGAGGCCTCCTAATCCCTGACCTCCCAGGGAATTCTGTGAGACAGCGACAGGGATTTGAGAAGTATCTCAACCTGATTTGGCATTCAGAGAGCCTGACAGGATATAGATAATCATCACTTCCTCTGATGACAGGAAGTCAATCCCATCCATAAAATTTTCCAGCTCAAACTTGGCAATTGTTTCTTTTTCAGCATGACTTCTGAAGTTCCTTGTGCCTTCCTCAGGAAGTCTGGGAAAACACTTTGTCCTGCTTGAGGGAAGAGGAAACAATAAATCAAGGAAATTAAAGATCAATTCAGTTCAGTTTTATTTATACAGCACCCAATCACAACAACAGCCACCTTAAGGCGCTTATATTGTACACATCTGGAGAATTTTCACTTGTTCCATTGACAGATTTTTTCACTTACTACAAGACATGTTTGCTTGAAATAAGTGAAACAAATCTGCCAATGGAACAAGTGAAAATTCTCCAGATCCAAGATTCACTGTCTAAAAACAAGTTCATATATCTCACTGAAATGTTACTCTGTAGCTGATTATGTCTTATTTTAAGTGTGATGAGATATTTTGACTAGAAATTAGTCAAATATACTTGGTAAGATTTTGAGTTTTTTCAGTGCATGAAGCAAGATCTTGCACGGAGCTGCAGACTCAAGATGACCACACCAACGTTCTCTCCAAGCTTCTTGCAGATGGTCTTGTAGCCAATTCCAGCGTTTTGCAGGTGTACAATCTTGTTCCTGACATCCTTTGGCACATTCAGCAGGAAATCTGTTTTGTTGTTTTGTTAAATAACATGAAGATTTCTTGGATGAATCTATATCTAATCTGTCAAGCACCTAACAGCTGAATTGTTTCATGTTGTTTTAACACTATTACAGTATGGGTAAGTTTTCGTAAATGGGCCACAACCAGTGACAGTGTACCTTGACTCTGTTATTCAGATTCTGGCCTCTCCTGTGAAACACACTCTGACATTTACATAACTTAACATAACTACACACAAACAACAAACAGGCACAACAACACAAGCCTTTCACTGCTGATGAATGCCTTTTTTCAAAGTCATTCAGGAAATATACTAACTTTCTGAGTTCTGATACTCAAAGTGTCTTTTTCCTTCCTCTTGATTGTGGTTTGTATTCATGTCTGCTGCTCTGGTCACTGAGCACAGACATTTTTCTTTAAAATAAAATAAAAAACACACATCATCAGATTAAATGAGCACCTTTTGTTCTTTTACAAAATCCAACCTTTGGCTTTGTCTAGTGAAGCATCTTGCAGCTGCCCCTGTGGCAGACAGAAAAAAATACTGCACTTCTCAGATTAAAATGACCTTTAACCTCATCTTGCACCTTTGAATAATGGTAACAACTGTATCAGCAGCACAAAACCTATAGTGGCACAAAAGCTGCATTCACAGCCTATGCTTCAAGTAAAAATGATGACCTTTGGCCAGTACATTTGGTCGGACTGCAACAATCACTCCCTTACATTATGTCTCTCTTTAATGTAATGCTGTTTCTAGAACAAAGAACAGCATAGCTAAACTGCAGCATCCTTTAGTAAAAGTGACTGTGGTAACCTTTGACCTCTCCTCTCTCCACTCTTTCTAGGCTGCTGTGATGCTAAGTAGAGCATAACAGGCTGGCTTGACAAGGTGGTAAAGTGACAGCTCTGTCAAATCGAGGCTAACGATTTGATTGCCTGCCCCCCCACAGGCAGGCAATGTGTGGATGTGTTTCATTTCACACAATGAAGAGTAAGAATTAGAAAAAGAGAAGGGGGGAGGAAACTAATTTAGCCATTGTCAGCTACCTGAAGCTTACTGCTTCCGTGCACACCCTCCTGGTGAAACATGAAATATTCATGTCATGCATATTTGGAGGGAAAGCCTTTAAAGACTTCTTTGTACATCCTCCTTCATTACAGCATGAAAACAAAGCTCATTCAACCCCCTCCACGTGCAGATCAACCGCAGGTTTTATTCAGCTTTTTGCCTCCTGCTGATTTTTCACCAAAAACAACATGAGATCAGGTTATATCTTTTTAAACCCCGAGTTTCTCTCCTGTGTATAGTCTCCATGAATACCTTAATAGAGTTAGACTCCACTATTACAGGTGACAAAATACCACCCTTCTATCCATTTTTTTTCTCAGCCACATCTCACTGTTGCTGCAGTCAGCAGTCTGCAGCAGACGACATCTTCAGAGACATCACTGACATATTCATTTGTCACCAGACACGCTCATTCACACACCTCAAAGGAAGGCTTCTCACTCACTCCTGTGTGAGTTACCAGTATAAGGATGGAGTTCTGTTTCCTGTCCTGATACATCAAGCTTATTTCAGAATAGGTTTAGACTTAGATTTATCATAGTCCTTTCAGAAATCCCATTTGTGCTTTGTGCCTTAAAGACATCACAATTAAACACATTAATTACACTAACAACAAGAAAGAGCTGCAGTTGAGTCAAATTACTTCACTGACCTTTGAGAATTATTAAAAATATGATTAATTCGTGTTTTAATACTCCTGCATTGTGTTGTTAGGCTATAGGCAACACAATTCAATTCATTCCAAATGTGTTTATATAGCCCAAAATCACAAAAACATTCACCTGATGGCACTTTATAGAGTAATATAAGAACTGTATAGTATTTGTGAAAACCTCAACAATGAGATGACCCACTATGAGCAAACACTGTCATAAACTAGCTGTGTGATGCAGGCAGGGTTGGACCCAAATGCAGATTTGTCAGGCAGGACTTAACACAAGAACACAGCTTTATTGCTGGACACCAGAAATACAAAACTAACTAAAGTGGGAACACACATGAACTAACGAGGCAGGCAGAACACAGGAGGGCAAATGAAGGAACACAGCTGAACACGATCTAACTAATGAGACAGGGGGAAACAAAACTGACACACACTGAGCGTGGAACACAAGATGTGTGTTAATAGAATCAATCTCTGCACTGAATCATACTTGTTATTAATGTCTGTCTCTCTTCCACAGCATGTCTTTTATCCTGTCTTCCTTCTCTCACACCAACCAATCACATCAGATGGCCCCGCCCCTCCCTGAGCCTGGTTCTGCCGGATGTTCCTTCCTGTTAAAAGGGAGTTTTTCCTTCCCACTGTTGTCAAAGTGCTTGCTCATAGCGGGTCATATGATTGTTGGGGTTTCTCTCTGTATGTATTATTGTAGGGTCTACCTTACAATATAAAGCGCCTTTAGGCGACTGTTGTTGTGATTTCCCGCTGTATAAATAAAATTGAATTGAATTGTCACAATATAACAGGAAACAGTGAGACATAGACTGTCACGAGCTTGACTACAGGACATGGAACACACAGACATAAAAACATATGACGGACCGGGGAGACAAGATGGAACACAAGGAGGAGAAAATGGGAACAGAAAAGGGAAAGAAGACATAAGGAAACACATGCGCACATAAACAGAGACGCACAGAGAGGGACACAGAGGACAGAGACACAAGGTGAACCTAACAAACAAGGAAATGTAAACTCACAGGTGTAATAAGAATTAACTCAGAAATAGCCAGTTGAACTTTAAATAATACATAACAGTCACCAAAACACAAAAAACTCAAAATGCTGGGTCAACCAGCAGAACGACAACAAGCACTTGGTAAGAG
Organism: Maylandia zebra; assembly: GCF_041146795.1. NCBI lineage: Eukaryota > Metazoa > Chordata > Actinopteri > Cichliformes > Cichlidae > Maylandia > Maylandia zebra. The sequence continues at coordinate 6,205,862 of NC_135185.1, forward strand.
TGGAAAGGAAAAACTCCCTTTTAGCAGGATGAAACCTCTGGGACAACCAGGCTCAGTGAGGGCGAGCCACTTTTATCTACAGACTGAGAAAAATAAGAGAGCAGGACAGGGAGACAGGAAGAAACACAAACTACAGCAGGGAGAAAACAGAAGTCAATGACATGCAGCAGTGGAATATCCTGTGTCTTCAGTTTGCTGAGGCAGGCTTCCAGACACAAACACTCACAGCTTTTCTCTCTTTAATATCTTTACTTTATTGTTTTTTAACATTTTCACAGTCTGGTCCATTGGTTAGAGAAAACAAGCAATTTGATAATTTTATGAAACTGTATATCAATGTCTATTTACAGTACATATTTGTTCTTTATTCAATTACAAGTCAAAAGCCTGCAATTTTACAGAGAGAACCCCAGTTATTTCATTAGAGCAATCACTTAGCTTAAATAAGCGCTGTCCATATTATGAGATTTATGTATGAGATGAGCACAAAAGTAGGTACAGTGGGGCAAAAAAGTATTTAGTCAGCCACCGATTGTGCAAGTTCCCCCACTTAAAATGATGACAGAGGTCAGTAATTTGCACCAGAGGTACACTTCAACTGTGAGAGACAGAATGTGAAAAAAAAAAAATCCATGAATCCACATGGTAGGATTTGTAAAGAATTTATTCGTAAATCAGGGTGGAAAATAAGTATTTGGTCAATAACAAAAATACAACTCAATACTTTGTAACATAACCTTTGTTGGCAATAACAGAGGTCAAACGTTTACTATAGGTCTTTACCAGGTTTGCACACACAGTAGCTGGTATTTTGGCCCATTCCTCCATGCAGATCTTCTCGAGAGCAGTGATGTTTTGGGGCTGTCGCCGAGCAACACGGACTTTCAACTCCCGCCACAGATTTTCTATGGGGTTGAGGTCTGGAGACTGGCTAGGCCACTCCAGGACTTTCAAATGCTTGTTACGGAGCCACTCCTTTGTTGCCCGGGCGGTGTGTTTTGGATCATTGTCATGTTGGAAGACCCAGCCTCGTTTCATCTTCAAAGTTCTCACTGATGGAAGGAGGTTTTGGCTCAAAATCTCACGATACATGGCCCCATTCATTCTGTCCTTAACACGGATCAGTCGTCCTGTCCCCTTGGCAGAAAAACAGCCCCATAGCATGATGTTTCCACCCCCATGCTTCACAGTAGGTATGGTGTTCTTGGGATGCAACTCAGTATTCTTCTTCCTCCAAACACGACGAGTTGAGTTTATACCAAAAAGTTCTACTTTGGTTTCATCTGACCACATGACATTCTCCCAATCCTCTGCTGTATCATCCATGTGCTCTCTGGCAAACTTCAGACGGGCCTGGACATGCACTGGCTTCAGCAGCGGAACACGTCTGGCACTGCGGGATTTGATTCCCTGCCGTTGTAGTGTGTTACTGATGGTGACCTTTGTTACTTTGGTCCCAGCTCTCTGCAGGTCATTCACCAGGTCCCCCCGTGTGGTTCTGGGATCTTTGCTCACCGTTCTCATGATCATTTTGACCCCACGGGATGAGATCTTGCGTGGAGCCCCAGATCGAGGGAGATTATCAGTGGTCTTGTATGTCTTCCATTTTCTGATGATTGCTCCCACAGTTGATTTCTTCACACCAAGCTGCTTGCCTATTGTAGATTCACTCTTCCCAGTCTGGTGCAGGTCTACAATACTTTTCCTGGTGTCCTTCGAAAGCTCTTTGGTCTTGGCCATGGCAGAGTTTGGAGTCTGACTGTTTGAGGCTGTGGACAGGTGTCTTTTATACAGATGATGAGTTCAAACAGGTGCCATTCATACAGGTAACGAGTGGGGGACAGAAAAGCTTCTTACAGAAGACATTACAGGTCTGTGAGAGCCAGAGATTTTCCTTGTTTGAGGTGACCAAATACTTATTTTCCACCCTAATTTACGAATAAATTCTTTAAAAATCCTACCATGTGAATTCATGGATTTTTTTTTCACATTCTGTCTCTCACAGTTGAAGTGTACCTCTGGTGCAAATTACTGACCTCTGTCATCATTTTAAGTGGGGGAACTTGCACAATCGGTGGCTGACTAAATACTTTTTTGCCCCACTGTACATGGTATTTTATAGTTTTTAACAGGTATTTTGCTCAGGAAACATAGTTGCCAGACATCATATCAACTGTCTCCAGAACAAATCATTTATGTTTAAATGTGGAAAGGTTAGTGACAGTATGCCAGATTTTCTCTTTTCAAATCAAAAGACAAGCCTTCAGCTGGAAAAACAGTTTCCGGACACTGTTTGTCTTTATTGGCAAGGATAGTGGAGCAATAGAGGAAATACTGAGCAAAGAGAGTCATTGACTTGTGTTGCAAACTGTCTGTCTAGGATTCAGACTGGCAACATATTGCTCACCACATTAGCAGCCATGTTTTCCAGAAAGCATGACGCTGCAAGACAGTCTCTCCTGCAAGAGAAAAATTTTGCTTTAAAAAGAAAGGAGGTCAACACATGTATGTGTAACCGACCCAGAGTTTGGGCCGGTAAAACAGATTAAATGTTCCTGCAAAACAGGGAAATGATGAGACAGAGACGACTGGTGAAGTTTCTCTTTGCCTCGCTTCTGCCATATTTATTTATATAATCACATGTATTTTTAATTTGCAGCATCACCATTCTCTATATACAACAGAAATAACAGTAAAACCGTCTGTGTGTTCAAGCTGCAATACCACGATCTTTACATGGGAAACAAGAATACTTCACGTGTAGTGACCTTCAAATCATTTACTCGGTTATTCTCTCTGAATGACAATTCAAAACAATATGAAATGCATGTTCAAATACATTTTACCTCTCTTTAACTCTTAACCCAAATACCTATGTATTCTGATTGTTTTAACCAACATACCAGTGCTTGGTCTTAAACCAATTTAGCTTAGTGGCTCACAAATACATGAAAGAGTCATGTGTATGTCGACAGGCTTAGCTTTAGCTTTAACATTCTCAAAATCACTTTTCAGAACCAGTAAACAGTCGTTTTTCACTGCCAACAGCAGATTAACAATATCAGGACACAAAAAGGAGCTTATTCAGCTAAACGACCCGAAATAAGTGACGAAAGGAAACCAAAATGGCGCCCGCGGCTGGCTGGGCTTTGGCATTTTTTCAGTCCTTCTACTTCATAAAACGTAACCAATAACAGCGTTTACCCGCTGATTTATACTCCCACATTTAGCTATGTTTCTTATCAATATTTTACAACCGTTTTACTATAGTTTTACCGGTTACAAACCTGCAAAACAGGGAAATGATGAGACAGAGACGACTGGTGAAGTTTCTCTTTGCCTCGCTTCTGCCATATTGGAGAGGAGGACCTATGACCTCGCTATTCTGTCTCACTGAACAATGCGCCACCCGGAGGCTGGGGGGTGCAACTACCTCATTAAACATAGTTCACTTCGGTGACAAATCTCTCTTTCTTTTAAGTACTACTTCTGATGGGATCACACATTAGTGTGTCACATATGCAAACAAGTGTACCCATAATTCCACAATACGAAGCGGGTGGCCTTGTGTAGCGGAGGCAGGCATGACCCACATGTCTCAAAGTGCCTTTTACCAGCCAGCAGCACTGACAGACAGCTCACAAGCTACAGCTAATTCTAAGCCATTAGTCTCCCACACATCCATCCAGGCCGGTGTGTTCATTTGGCACAGAGCACCGTTTTATTTACAGAGCAATGGAACCAGTAATTTGGCTTCTGCGTAGCACCGCATACTCTGAGCCACCATCTGGACAATCAACTTTTAATACAAGAATATCCACCTTAACAGTCTGCTCACTTTGGTGTAAAGTCTCCTTGTGAATCATCACACTCAGTTGCTATATTTCAATATAGATGTAAATTCGTTCTTCAAGGCCCGGAAGTCTGATGGATCCCAGATTGAGGGGTTACAAAAAGACAAAATGCTGTTAGCTTTGATTAATTTATTCATTTTTAGGGTTGAAAATTTGATTTGATATAATCATACACTACCATCATTGCAGTAATGTAATGAGGAAATAATAAAAATGTAATTCAACACTATTAAGTGTTCTTCCATGTGAATTCTAATTAGGGATTGAGAGAAAGCTCTTGTTTTACATTACCAGCACTGAAACATCGACCCATGATCATACGACAGGCTTACAAACAACAAAGTTGCCAACCCAGATATACTAATGTGTATCACACATATCGACAAGTTTGGTAAATCATCTGAAAGGCTGTATGTAGCAGTCTAACTGTCTTGCAGCTGTAGCCTGTATAGGTTTGAACCTTTGCTAATTTTCATAAATATGTAGGTGTGCTTGGCTTCTCCCTTTATCTCCCAGAAAAGGTTTTGCGGAGGAGTTTGACTTGCCTGCACACTTAAGATGCACACACCACCTCTCTTTTATGTTGGGCTTCTTTCTTTGCACATACTTTAGACAATATTGAGCCTCCACATTTGCATTAAAAGATTGCAGATAGAGCTATCCTTCTTCAATCTGAGAGTGCCCCTGCACAAAGGCAGTTTTATACCCAGTACCCACACAATGCCTGTGCTGTACCCCTGAGATGAACTGGAAAGCTGACTGCAAGCCAGGTCTTATAACCCAACATCATTGTGGGCTTAAGTCTATTGTGGCTGAATGGGAGAAAATCCCTCCAGCAGCTTCCAAAAGCTCATTGAAAGCTTGAAAGCAGAAGAGTAGAAACTGTTATAGCTGCAGATTACTGCCTATAGCTTTAAAAGGACATTAAAGGATAACATATGGGTACTTCATTGAATCTCTCGTGTATGTTTTGTTTCAAACAAGTTATTTTATATAGCCAAAATTATCTGTACATATACCTTTGGTTATATAATGTGATTCTACCTACATTTTTCTGGCGTCTTTCCCAGGTCGTTTTGATCCTGCAAAATCTATGGCACATTTGAGAGTTCATATTTCATGCATGCAGAAGCAAGAACAACATTACTCTGCATTCTGGAAAATATTTCAAAGGTATTTTGCTTCACAAGAAGTATTTCAGTGTGTGACTGTTTTCAATCAGTTGTATTTGTGAATATTTTGCAATCGTCAACTGAAGTCTTGATATATAATTCATACCTCTCCACCGAGAGGAAAACATTTTCAGGGGAAGCTCTGTGTCAAAATAAAGCAGGTTTGCTTACTTCCTTCTCACCCAGGAGGTTATCTCACTCAGCCGGCTTAAAATAGAGCAAAGTCAGACTTGGCACCGTGACGCTTCAGGGAAACCAGGAGCTGCTTCAAAACCCTGAATTATACACTGCAGACTGAAATGTGCTTTTTTTCATCTGTGACACAGTTTGGATGTTTGAAATGTTGTCCAAACAAATGAAAAAATCAGACCATCTGAAAACAGATGTACGTTTTCATATTTAGAGCCAGAGTACTGGCAGGGGGTTGTAAATTGACTTTAATGTCTGCTTCCTGCAGAAACACCAGGCTCTTTGAGTTTGTTGAAAAGGTCGTTTGTGGTATACTATACCCACAAGTTCAGCCGCTAGTTAATGTCAATATTAACGCAGATAAATATGTATATGAAAGGAGTCCGACATTAGTCACAGACTCAGTGAAGCTCACTTCTGTTCAATGACAGCGATACTGAGGTGATCTGTTGAGGATATCCAGAACTTTTCTGTTTTTGCCACAGTTAGCTGCTGTTAGCCAGCGTTAGTGCAGTGGTCTTTGAAGTGAATCTAACATTGTTGGACTTGAATACTTAATGAATAAATTGTCATACAATGTGAGAATGTAATCAAAATGTGATTTTTAGGACACTCGAGCCGAGAATTAGCTGGCATACCGTTATGCTAGCTAATGCTAGGATAATGTTTGTTGATGTATAGCAGGCACATTGTCAGCTGTCTGGAGACGGGAAGTTTGCATATCTTAGCTGCTGATAATAGTTCGGTACAATATCAAGAATAAATTAGCATGTTTATGCACATTTTCATGTTTTACAGCCCTGTGTCCAGTCCAGGAAATGAGGCTTGAGGTGAAGAGAAAGACGATCAGGCAGAAATGAGGGAGGAAAGAGAGCAGTGGTGAAGGAGGAAACAAACATAATGAGAAAGAGGTGATAAAAATATATGTGTGCAAATGTTAAATGGTAATATTTTTGTAATCTTTAATTTAAAATTAACTTGGATGAGATGTAGCATGTACGTTCTATTCTCTAGCAACATACATGAAAGACAATTAAGCAGAATGGTGATGTCCATCTCAGACACTGTATTCAAGGTGATAGAGCAATATGGCAGCTTCCACAAACCAGTTGTCACTTTTAATGGATTAATTTTAGGTTTCTGAGAATTCATCAGAATGTTGGAAAAGTAATTAACAACTAATCAGTGTATATTTATGAGTACGTAAATCTTTTTTTATTAAACAACCAAAGAAAAAAAAAATTACTGTACTTGTTAATGATAACATTTTGAGATCCACAATAAGTTACAGATACCACAGTGTGTATGTATTTAGTCAAATTCCCAACAGAACAAGGAGTTTCCTTTACAATTTGATGCACTTCTCTATCAGGTATGACTTCACATTTCTGTCATATCTGAATTCTGTTTGCCTTTAACTGTTGCTTTTTTTTGGTTAAATGTTTGTAATAATCCTATTTGATGGATGCTGCTGTTATATCACCGTGGCAGATTTTGTGGATTTTACTGGTTTCTCTGTAAGATTTCCAAAACACAAAAGGTGAGATTTTTCTTTTAATGGGGTTCTGATCTCGTGGCATAAAGCTGACCACAGGGACTTTCTGCCTGGTGAGCCACCGCGCTGTCAGAAATCAGCACTAATTACTGGCAAGCTAAATCTCCCCTCCCCACCAGAAACAACTTAAATCAATTACCCATATTCCAGACGGCTGAGCTCAACCCTCATCCTCTTTCTCACGATCCTGCAAAACTGTGGGAAGACAGTTTGGTCACCCCTCTACCCCATTCCCACCCCATCCCAATCCTGAGGCTTCATTTCTCCCTTCCCATTTCTCCCTTTCTCTTTTTTCTCCTCTGTCCTTGGTGGCTTTTGCAGACAGAGCTATAATCTATACACTAAGCAAACAGTCCAACTTCTGTTGGAGACACCTATTGTTACTCTGAAAGATTATTAAACTGGTCACACACATCAGGTAGAAGGAGAAAGCAAACACAGTGAGAGTGTGTCCTAAGTGACCCCGCAGCTACTTCCAACTTGGCAATTTCTCCACTGTACTCAGTGACTTTCCACAACTTCATTTCTCCAAAGTGAACAATGACAAATAGGGGCAGACCATAATACTGCTTTGCTAATATATCAGGCAGATATTAACCTGATGGCAAACACTGGATGTCAGCCAAATCAGCCACAGCTCATAATGATGGACTATCTTCTGTGACAGCAGCTATATAACAAAGAAGTTAATAAAACCTCTAATGAAAATTTATTTAGTTTATACATCTAATTAAGTCATTATTAAAGTCATGTAAAGGTAGAGTCAGTCTATATTGAGGAGCTTGTAATTCTAGGCAGATATCAGCATCCAGCTTTTGTTTTAATGGTGTTTTTACAGCTGGTTTTTCTTTTTTTTGTCTCTGCTTATTTTTGGCTTGAATAAAGCTAAATCTACATTTATACACTCTACAACACTGTAACAAAGTGTAACGTAGGGTCACCAATGTCTGTGCTCACCAAAACAGCGACTTGGCCACTAATGTATGATATGATACTATTCTCCCCATTAGTCTGCACCCATTAATCCTTAAAAACTGACCTTTTTCCCTACAGATTTATTCAGAATCTTAAAATCAAGTATTAGGATTTCACTGTAATTAAACAGATGTGCCTCTGACCTATCACCTTTTCACAAAATTTAAATAGAAATTAGTAAAGCGTGCTGTTGCTGGCATGTTTAAGATCCCCCAAACATCACACTGTAAACTTGTTACAACAACACATGCAATGTAAAGACTGCACTCTCAATCTGCTCCAGAGGTAACACCGCAATTAGCCATACTGTTCCTAATGACTGCACATTTGCACAGCCTCTGTGTCCACTCCTAAGGGGTGCAATCAGTGGGTCTTTTTCATGTGAGTGCCATTAGTGTCAGAGGTGGTTGTAGCAAGTAATTACAGTGCAGTCTGCAGGTATTCTGTTTGTTATGTTGGAATTGTAATGGCTTAGTAGACTTTAAAAGAAAAAGAAAAGATGTGACTGTGAGGTTAAAATACTGAGTTTCAGCTTTAGTTTGGAGGTGTTTACAGGTCTGTGAAAAAAATAGGAAATGTGTCTTTACATCTGACTAATGCAGCTGTGTGAAGGTTAACTCACCACTACAACCCTAATTCTGAAAAAGTTTGGTCACTGCGTAAAACCGAAATTCGAACAGAAGGCAATGATTTGCAAAAATTCATAAACTCATATTTTATTCACAGTCAAGTATAGAAAACATATCAGATGTTGAGCCTTGAACCACTTTAAGGAAATTATTGTCTCATTTTACATTTGATGTTAGCAGCATGTCTCATAAAAACTGGGACTGGCCCATGTTTACCACTGTGTACCATCCCTTTTAACAAGAGTCTGTAAATGTGTGGGAGCTGAGGAGACCAGCTGCTGGACTTTTGGAAGAGGACTGTTCCATTTTTGTCTGATAGAGGACTGTAGCAGCTCAAGATTCCTGATTTTTATTTCTTGTATTTTTCTTTTCTTTCCTTTTGTCAAATGCTTTCTGTTGGTGAAATGTCTGGACTGAAGGCAAGCCAGTTTAGCAGCTGGACTCCTCTACTGCAAAGCCATAGTGTTGTACCAGACGTGGGATGCAGTCGGCTGTACACACGCTTTGGGAGTCAAAGCCAGAGGGTGTGTACAGTCAGGAAACAGTACCTGAAACGTGGCTGACTTTGTCTATGTGGAGCCGTCAAACCTGCAGCCCTGTATAGAACGTCTTTGGGAGGATGACGCAGGTGAGAAGTGGCTCTATGGCTGTTGGTTCTACAGACCCAGTGAAACCTTTCACTTGGCCACACGCAAGTTTCTGGAAAAAGAAGTCTTCAAGAGTGACTACTACAACAAAGTGTCCATGATAAGGTTTTGGGAAAATGTGTGGTCATTTTTGTGAAGTACTATTTCAAAATGCAACCCGAGGGCTTCAGAGCTGAGGACATTTATTTACGAGAATCCCGCTACACTGCCAGGATCAAATTTACATTGTCCTGCTGAAATATTCAAGGCCTTCCTGAAAAAGACATTGTCTCCGTGGGAGCATATGTTGCTGTAAAACCTGTAGATTCCTTCCAGTGATGGTGTTGCCTTTCCAAATATTCAAGCTGCCAATACCAGAGAGACTGGTGCACATCCTCACCATCGCAGATATAGGCTTTTAAACTGAATGCTGATAAAAAGCTGGCTGGTTCCTCTCCTCTTTATTCTAGAGGATTTAGCATCAGTGTTTTCCATAAAGAACTTCAGGAAAATTTCTGGATGATAGAGCTCTACCCTGCTTTTGTGGATGTCACGTTTACAGACAGTGATATCTGGAAGTGTTCCTCGGCCAAAGCTGTGAATTTTTTTATGCAGCACTGCCTCAAAAATCAAAGATCACATTCATGCAGGGCTGTGAAAGGACATCAGATGTCCGACAGCATTAGGAGTTTCTTTCACTGGAACTAAGGAGCTGAGCTGAGCTCCTGAAGAACAACCCCACACCATAATCCCCCCTCCACCAAACTTTACACTTGGCTCATTGCAGTCAGACAAATACTCTTCTCCTGATGGCTGCCAAACTCAGACTCATCCATCAGATTGCCAGACAGAAAAGGATGATTTGTCACCCCAGAGAGCACGTCTTCACTGCTCTAGACTCTAGTGGCGTTGTGCTTTACACCACTGAATCCAGCACTTTGCATTCATTGCTCTTGCTGGTGTAAGGCTTGGATGCAGCTGCTCTCTGTGCACTGTTCTTGAGCTAATCTGAAGGCTCCATGAAGTTTGGAGGTCTGCAGCAATTGATTCTGCAGAAACGTGCAGACATTTGTGCACCTCAGCATTCACTGACCCCACTCTGTGATTTTACGTGCCTACCACGTTTACTTAGTAGTGAGAAAATTTCAGCACTGGACTTGTTGCACATGTGGCATCCTATCAGAGTACGTGTGGCTGCAATCAAATTTAAAATGAGCTGATATTTTTCATGAAACAGTAAAAAGGTTCAGCTTTTATGTCCTATTGTGAAAAATCATTGCATTGTGTTTTTATTCATATTTTACACAACATCCAACCTTTTTTTGAATTGTACTTAAGCACAGGGCAATGTATACTAACATTGTGCCAGGGAATCCCACACCATTAAATTCTCTTTGAGTAAAAGATTTTGATCAGTTTGAGATTATAATCTACTAGCAGATTTAGTACCAGTTACACTCTACTCATGTTAGCAACTCTGTTTATTAAATTGGAGATTTATTTTGCTTATCCCTGCAGAGGAAAAGTTGTTGCTGCAGCAGAAAAACAGGATTCAGCAGGGAAACCAAACTAGAATAGCAGCATACAAACAGAATGTGAAATAAGCAGGAAAATGGAATATAAACGACCGCTTGGTTATGTAAACACATTGTGCTGAGACTTTCAATATGTTAAGCAGGCTGCGAGGTATGGAAAGAGTATCTACGACTAATAGTTTCGCCTTTACTTTCACATTTTCCTGTTCAGCTGTGTAAAAGTAAAACTCAGGAACGTGGTGGCAAGTATAGTGAGTATAGTGTTGTTAGATATCAGTATATTTCTCTCTGAGTTCTTTGCTGACTATCAGTGTCAGGGAAAATGAAAGTGACAGTCATCATCGTCACCTCCTCCACTGTGCTGAACCTAAGTGAGCTGAAGTTAGTTAATAATATTGTTGTTCTTTAGGGAAGCAGATTTAAACAATCAGGGAGTTTTCAATGTTTTTTTTTCTATGCATCAGGCCTCTCAGCTGAATCAAGTTTGTAGTGCTGCATGAGAAATTTCAATTATTTGTCATTCTGCTACATGTTGAAATCTTAACCAGGCTTCATGTATGCACAGCTAAGATCTTTAGTAGTGCGATTTCTTTGGGGGAAAGCACTTTACCAGCCCCCCTCCATCTCCAGTCAAAAGTAATTAAAGCCAATACAGCAAATAGTGTTTGGGAGGGATAGTTGTCTTCATAAAAGTAGCTTTTGCAGCTTTTTTCAGCTAACACCAAAGTCGACTGTGATTTCAAAATAAAATGGAAAATAGCAACAAGAAAGTTTTATTATTAACTGTCTGGAGTCGTGCACAAAAACACTGATCTCATATGAGAAAGAGCATTGTACAAGATTTACTGTAGCTGCTCGCATATCAGCAACATTAAAGAAGCAACAGGTTGACACTAAGTGTTAACTAAGTAACAGGAGTTAGGTTATTAGTTTAAAAGGTCCTCAAGTATGTCTTAAGTGATTATTAAGAGAATGGCATTCGGGGAAATATTAAGGGATCAACAGTTTATAGAAACATAAACGTTAGCATGTTATTGGCCACCATACTGTTTTACTGTATGGACAAACAGGCATCAATCTACAAGGTTTGTCTGCTACATCAGGCCTAGAATAAAACAGCTGAAGCTGTTTGTAATGAGGCCATCAGTGGCTGGAGTTTGTGGATTGCCAGTCTCAGAGGTAGTCCTAGCCTACACTTGGAGGCAGGACCATGTGTGGGGCTGAGGTCATCCCAGAAATGCCAGTGGGATTTGTGAGCTCTGTGGGTCATGGAAGGTGGATGCTTCTATGTTTCAATCAGAAAGAAAATCATTTTGAAAGTAAAAAAACTGCTGATGAGATATTTGAATTATACATGTTAAGAAAAGTAAAGCTAATTTTAGGCTCCACTGCTGAGTGCCTGTGTTTACATGTGATGACATGGCATGCCGCCGTAGACTTTAACCACGTGTTAGAAATTTTGGCACAAAGGAACCAGAAATACAAAAATGCTTGGGTTGTCGCTCAACATCAAATAAATAAATAAGTCAATCTAATATCATTTAGATGGGTTGACCGCAGTTTAATGATTGACTGAATTTAAAACAGATATGACCGCATAAGCAGCTGTAATCCAAGCAGAAAGTTCCCACTGTGGGAATGCAGCCAAATGCTTATTGGGAAACATTTTTGGAAGCCGTTCCTTCCAGGCAACGCTGCCCGTGTTCACTCTGCATGAACTCTACTGTAATGGAGATGCTGGTTCAAATACAAGACATTTGGCATGGAGGATGTTTACAGACATCCTGGCTAGAAGCTAATTTTTATCCCTTGTTAAAAATAAAAAGCAGACATGTTTCTGTTATTCTGCTGTTTGACTTCATGTGTATTGTGTGTATTTTTCACCAACCTGAGGGCAGAAACACTGAAGTCTTTCCCTTTCCCGTGCAGACAGACCGACAGACAGTGTGGGAGGGGAGCGAGGGGAACAGGGGATGTGGGCGTTGGGTTTACCAGACTGGGGGTCCTGTCTGCAGGGAGATGGGCTATCCATCCAGCAAAGCCCCTGGCATGTTCTATCTATGGCAACACAACAGACACTTCAGAAAACCCCAGACCTGGTATCCTCGCCTCAGACGGCTGCCGGTGTGGGAGGAGGAGGAGAACTTCTGCGTCTTGGCTCTCTGAAGCACCATAAATAACAAATATGTGGGCAGCTTGGAGAAAATCATCCAACCACCAAATTGGAAATAATAACTGTTTTTTATACTTTGTTACTCTATTAGTCTTCTCAGTCTGCTTATTGCCCCCAGTCTGCTGTGTGTCCGTTCAAACTCATACATCCACATTTCCTCTTTGTCTAAGTACCATAGTTGAATTTCTTATCCTGAATGTCCCCTGTGATTTACGCCACATTATTAGACAGCATTGCACGCTCGATGCCAGTATCTTCACTCGTGTGCCACAATAAGCTACAAAATTGGTTGTCAGAGATATTTTGACCAAGTTCGAGCATTTTGTCTGTGCTGGAATTCCAAAATGCAATGGCCCTTGAGAGTAAAGTGTGCTCTCAATCTCGCTGTTCCCAAATTGTCCCTCCACCGTGTCCAGCCTCACCAGCTGTGCACACACAGAATAACATTTAGTCTGATTTCAACAGCCAGATACATTCTGCTCTAATTAATGGCTGAACCAGGCACCATACCAAGCAGGTAATGTTGTTATTAATAATAACCTAAAATTTCACAACATAAGCTTCAAAGTTAATGAATGAGCCAGAAAATTACCACAAATTCTAGAGTAATTTTCAGATGTAAATTATAACATTCAAATAAATTCAGATGGAATTAAACAAAAAAATGCAGCAGAATTGAACCTCTTAATAATGCAGACATTCATTATCACTATAATCAACACTGAAATCACACCAACACTTAAGCAAGTCAACTGGTAGGGGCAACTGTTGGAATAATAGACACTGAATAAATGCGGAACTGTTGAAGCTGTCATAGGATGCACGCATGGTTGTAAAGCCAAATGCAGACAGTTTGGTCAGGTGGCTTGTCAAACTATGATATACTGTACAAGCTGCTGTTAAGGTTTGTCATCTGTTTTAACAAAATGCACTACAAACACGTTCAGTAAATGTTAAATGCGTTAAAATAGGAAGTGCATGACTTACTGCACTGCAGTAAACTGCATCTGATTGGAACATTGACTGGTTTGGGCTCGTGATTCTGGCGACAGAAAGCTTGCTATCGCTGTGTGTTGGAAGCACTGCCCTGTTTCTGCTCATTTAGCATGTGCAAATTCAAGCACTTTCATAATGTTTGCTTATTTGTATATAGGATGAAGCATTTTTGTGACTTTTCTGATAGGCAGAAAGACCTGAAATGTGACCGAAGGGAAGACAGAATAAGGTCAGAGCAGCCTGAAACAGCCTGAAAAATAAGCAGGCAAACCTGTGCACAAAGCAAGGAGATGGTGGGATTTTTATTAGAGACATAAAGACAAGGATAAGTATACTGAGGTGAAAAAGTGGCTCACTGAAAAAGAATGCCCTCCATCTAGATGCTTAAAAGTGTAAATCAGCTACCAAGTTGACGTATCCGAGTCAAATAGAGTTCACACAATGCAGTATGTCCCACATCAGGAAGGCTTTGCCTTTGTCTTTGTGTTGCTGTATATACAGAAAGTGTAAAAAAAAAAAAAAAAGGCTTTTAGGATGATCACAAATGCATACTTTCTTAGGTTAACATTGGTAGTGCCACACTGTAAATGTTATAAATATCCATAATTTAGTACTGCAAATAACAATAAGAATAATGACACACAAAAGTGTCAGTACCAGCTGTGCTGTCTTTGTCTCATCCAGTTGGCATACAACTTCACACAGCACGACTGCAGACACGCCATCTTTCACTAGCAGCTGGAGTAACTCAGGTTCACAGCACTGAACAACTCTCAATGAAGAGTTTTGTAACAGCAGTCACACTCCCATTCCAGCAATATTGAAGTATTAAACAGTTATCATAAACATTATCCTGGCTAGCACACATGCTAATGTTAGTCATTTAACTATTAGCAATTACCTGATTACCACATAAGCCATCTGTGATCATTAAGGTAGCAGCTATGGCTAATAATATTAACATAACATTTATGTGGAAGCTAGGCAGCAGACATTATCAGTCCTGCCCATCTGTAAAGTTATTAGGCAATGTTCATTTAAAGGGAGAAAACAATTATTGGTAGCTAACCTTTGACCGCCAATGAAAATTTGGTGCTCAGTCACAAAAGTCACAGCACTGTTCACTTGCTAGTTCTGACTAATGCTTAATATGCATAATCTTTGATGTACAAACCCAATTTATGAACTTTAGTGTAAAATTTAAGGGTTTGCAAATTTCACAAATTAATACTTTATTCACAATGTAAACCTAAAACATTTTACTGTTTCATGAAAAATCTTAGGTCATTTCTAATTTGATACATCTTTAAAAAAAGTTGGGACATGGATAATTAAAGGCTGGAAAAATAGGTGGATTGAAAAGAAACAGCTGGAAAGACATTTTGAAACTAATTAGGTTCACAGGCAACAGGTTAGTAACATGACTGGGTATAAAAATAGCATCGGAGGGAGGTTTCTCATCAGAGAGAGCTTTACCAATATCTCTGTTGGTGTGGAAATTCAACAGAGATATTGAGATGAGGTGTGAATATCAATCCAGACTTTTCACTTATTTTAAACACATCACGAAAAGAAAAATAAATCAAAGACAACCAAAGACTGGAATCCTATATCTGACAAGAATGGACAACATTCCTCTCCCAATAGTCCAACAACTGGTATACCCATTTATGGACTGTTGTTAAATGAAGAGTGGATTCTACAAACTGGTAAACATGGCGTGTTTTCTTTAGGCGTGCTGCTGCCATCAAACTCAAAATGAGATCATATTTTTAAGAGCATTTTCTCAGTTTAAGTATTCAATATGTCTTAAATGTTTCATTGTGAGTAAAATAAGGGTTTATGAGGTTTTCAGTTTCCACTATTTGAACTACCATAAAGAAGCATATAAACCATATAAAGTCTTGTATTAAAAGCTGGAATTAGGTAATGAAACTTTTGCATAAAAAAATGCATTAACTAATCTAGTGAGAAAATAACAATTTCAGCATTTCATTGTACATCAAAGCCAAGGATGATTGGATAAACAATAATTAATAAACAGAACAGAATTCCTATTACATTTCCTTGTTTTCCAAATATATCCTCACAGCAGGACATGAAATTAACACGGCTTCCAGCACTTGTTTTAATAAATCTCTATTTTTAATTTAAGCTTCTGATTCTATTTAGCAACTAAAATTGCGGTGTTTCATCTCAGTTAGAGGATTTCTTTCGTTTGTTGTGTGTCATACCTTTTTCTCACTGAATGCTGCTGTATCTGCTGATATCCAGCATCACTCACACTCAGTAAAATGCTGCTGACAGACAGAACAGCATTGCATTAATCTCCTGTCATGATCGTTGGCAGTTGGCAACACACAAATTTCAGTTTTTCTTATTTTCCAGACGGTCAACGGTGACGAGACCCAATTATGTCCTAGTTATTACAGGCTCATGACAGGCTGACGAAAATGGAAAGCCGATTCGATTCAGAGATTATCTAGGACTACCTTCATCGATGGATTGATGTGGATGAATGTCCACATCTCACCCATGTGTTTTTATTTGTCCCCTTTGTTCACTGTATTGGAGGCCACGATGAAACCAGATGGTCAGATACAACCAGTCAAAAAGACAAGCAGATGGATTCAGACTAAAACACAGGCTGGAGCTTTAATGCTGTAAGTTTGGCAGATTGCCTAATTTCTCATTTTTTCTCTTTAGATTCTCATTTTCTTTATTTTTTCTCTTTCTTTTTACACTAATAATATTTAGGTACCTTCACAGACCTGTAGGCAAAGAACACTGTTTTGGGTGTTAGCTTATAGTGTAGTCTTGTAGACCTGCTGCATTTGGTTGCATGTGGGTAGGTAACCTCAATGAAAAACAAATAATAGGTTGGATTTGTTGAAATGTAACCTTGAAAACATCTACATAAGCTTTTTATTGGTTTTTGCATTTGTAAACAATGACAGGCAAGCACAAAATCTGAGCCAGGACAAAAGCTAGCTACCATGGAAGCCATTGTTCCCAATGGGGATTAGCTCTCACTGATAAACAACTACTAAATAGATTATGACTGAGTCACCATCCTGAGTAATGGCAAACCCATAACTCAAAGTAACAATTGATGTTTCTGTTAACAGATGGTTGCAACTCAAGGCAACTTATGCAGCTAGCTAGCATCTATGTTTCAAATAATGTTTCACGACTAGCTAAACACTGTTGCCTCAAAGGAAGAGGTTCTGTGAGAGGTTAAAGCTAACCAGTAGGTCTTGAGTTCAAATCCACTGTCTTGCCAGGGCCTTTTCTGTGTGTGTGTGTGTGTGTCATGTTAATTGGTGATTCTAAATTGGCCTTAGGTGTGAATATGCGTTTAAATGGTTGTCTGTCTTTCTGTGTTCCCTCGGCTCCCACACCCCCACCCAAATAAGTGCCAGGAAGTGTATCAGTACAAATGTAAGGTGGTTTGATTTTATTGG
Source organism: Maylandia zebra (assembly GCF_041146795.1). Classification (NCBI taxonomy): domain Eukaryota; kingdom Metazoa; phylum Chordata; class Actinopteri; order Cichliformes; family Cichlidae; genus Maylandia; species Maylandia zebra. The sequence goes on from NC_135185.1 coordinate 6,223,030, forward strand.
CAACTTAAATAACCTTTTTGTGTATGTTACAATAATGTGATGTCCACAAAGTAAGCAGATTTCACATTTTGCAGCTCTATTGATTGTTAATCACTCAAATAAAAATCAATCCCTTACTGTTTTTCCCACCTTCACTGCCCTGATTGGCTGAGGGACAACTACTGTGTGTCCTGTGCAAAATGACACTGCGGGGATTTTTATTCAATTCAATTCAATTCAGTTTTATTTATACAGCACCACATCGCAACAAGAGTCACCTCAAGGCACTTTCTATTGTAAGGTAGACCCTTACAATAATACATACAGAGAAAAACCCAACAATCATATGACTCCCTGTGAGCAAGCACTTTGGCAACAGTGGGAAGGACAAACTCCCTTGTAATAGGAAGAAACCTCCAGCAGAACCAGACTCAGGGAGTTGGCCATCTGCCACAACTGGTTGGGGTGAGATGGTGGACCTAAAGTTGATATGCCCTTAACTCATATGTTGCAATCACTCAAAAATTTAAAGGAGCCCCCCTTCAAGTTACTCCAACATGTCAGCTGACAGTGTCACGGCTCTGACTCCTGGTGACTCAGTCACATCACTGCCCGTAGAGCTAAATCGACTAATGTTAAGCAAAAAATTAAACAAAAGAAACAAAATGTGGAAGTTACATTATTCGAGTTTCTCCCTCCCACATTTAAGGTTAGACTAGCCACATTCAGTTATTTATCATCATTATTATTATTATTAAATGTCATCAGCTCCTCTCACCACTGCATTTTTCTCCCTCTTCCTCATTTTTCATCTGTCACTCCCAAGAATAACTCCTCGATTTTCACTGAGTGTCTTTCCTTGTTGTCATTGAGCTTGTTTAAATAGAGTCATGCAGGCTGCTTGTGAGGGGAGCGAGTGGATTCTGATGGGGCCTCCATAGGGAAGTCATGTCTTTCCTGCTGTCATTGCAAACTTTGCACATTGTCACTGCTGTAGTTTGATGTTTGTTAGCCTTCGGGGCCCCTCTGACTCGCCTGGTGGCAAGCAGTGCCTGTATTTGCACTGACTTCCATCTTTAGCAAATAATTATTTAGTACTGGGGAACACCCCAATTAATCTGCTTTGTTTGTTTGTATGGTATTATTTTTCTCCTATAATACTGTGAGACAGTGAATCTTCTCACCACAATTAATTCTACAGTCATTTCGGTATACGCTGTGGTTTGGCACTGGTAGTAGTAAAACTAGTAAAATCGTTTTTGAATGAAGAAAAATGCTCAAAACTGTGACATTTGGTTACTAAATGTCCTGTATTTCATACGTCCTTTCTTCCACATTTCTCAGTTTTTCCACTTTCCTTTCACAAATTTGCTTCCTCTCTGTATCTATCTGTTTATCCCTCCTTCGCTATCTTTACCATCCAAGTCTGCCAGCTCCCATGCAGATCTGAGCTTGGGCAGATGGTCACGAGCGAAAGTGTTTACTTGCACGCGGGCCCTAACAAAACGAGCAGATGCCTGCAGAACTGCAGCTCCCCTCCAGTCACCATGATACTGAAACAGGCCCTGCAGGAGGAGAAAGGAAAGGAATCAAAGAGGAGAGGAGGAGAGTTAGATTAGCACTTAAAGGAAGGAAGGAGTTTGTTTTCTCACACTGAAATGCACGTTATTACATGCTCTTAGTGAGTGCCAAACCTGACTTTATTTAGTTTCTTTTGCATTTTCACGAGTCTGAAATTGTCATCTTGGTTTTCTTTCTTTCTGTGTCTCTTCTAAGCCTGCAGAGATTTCGAGGTTTGCTCTGACAAACACAGATCTTCCAACTTCCCACAGTGCCTGAGCTTTCTAGTCTTTATCATACAGAAGTGTTTTTTCCCCAGGTTGAAAATGTTTGATGATTTTAAGATTCAAATGAGCAAAATTTGATCAAAGCTTACTCTATTTGGCTTTAAAGCTTGTATGGTCACTGCCAGTGTGCCCGAACAATGCTGTTGATTGTACCCACTTGGAGAGTTTGAGAAGAATCACTGGGTACAAAGCATTTCACACATCCTGATTATTAGTAATGTTACGCTTCATAAAGTAGCTCTGTGTTCACTGTGTTCACTGCATCATTTCATGTTTGGCACTGATCACCACCTGCACTCATGTATATATCATGTATATATCTATCTATCTACTTAGCACTTTTAATTCTTATTCTTATTTTTATATTTTTATGACAGTATGTTTGCACTGAAGCACCGCAGCAATTTCCTAATGTTGTAAACCTGCTCAACATTTGGCAATAAAACCCTTTCTGATTCTGATTCTGATTCTGATTCTGGGCGTTGGGTCCATGAGCCTGTTTCTGCTGAAGCTTCATATCAGTGTTAGAAATTTCGAGGTCTTGATTAGTGAAGCTAGCAAGGAAGGCTTATATGAAAATTTAATTTCCTCTGAAGTCTCCACTGGCTGTTTTTTAATATTAGATATTTGGAGAGCAAATGTGACCAAATGAGGCCTTACTGACTTTATTTGTGTGTAAAAAAATATATATATATATCAGGAAAAATCTTTTTAAAAAATAATTGGGATCTACAGGGAAATTTAATGGGTTCATCTCTGCAAATGTTCTATATTTACACCAATTTTTATAAGCAGTAAACGGGGCGCTAATCTTTGTACCTTTCTAATTGCATTTTACGTTTGGGCTTGTCATAGGAAGTTCCTAGTTACGCTGGTATTTTTATGGTCCACCTGAAACCTGTGCAGTATGTGTAGCTGTTGCGTCTTGCTAATGTCATCTATGAATTACCTGTTCTGAAAGTATCATGTTGCACATTTGCAAATACAGTAATTCCAGCAAAGAAAGCTGTTCTCGCCCTGCTCAGTTACAGCATTATACTGCCAGATGGAGCTCATCAGTTATTTTGGCACAATATTAGCAGAAATGGATTATTAGCAGATTTTTGAATTACTGATAGATTAAGATCGTTTATCTTTCACGACTAAAGTTATAACTTCTTAACTATTGTATTTTAGTGGCTTTCATTGTGAAATTAGCTTTGTATTGTTCAATGTCGTTATCAGAACTCCTCCTTACACACAGTGTAAAGTCTTGTCTTGAAGGTATCAACAGTTTTCACGGATTCAAGTTCAGTGGAAGCGAGTTTCACAACCCGGGAGCCAAAACTATCTCCTTTCGTCCATAAACACTAAATACTAAACATCCAAGGTGTGGACACTGAAGCTGTAGAGAGCTACAGGTACATTGGTGGTCATCTGAACAATAAACTGGACTGGACTAACAACTCAAACGCCCTCTGCAGGAAAGAGCAGAGCAGGCTGTACCTGCTGTGGAGGCTCAGGTCTTCTGGAGTGAAGGGCCCACTCCTGAAGACCTTCTATGACTCTGTGGTGGCCTCAGCCATATTTAACTGTGTGGTCTGCTGGGGCGGCAAAATCTCTGCAGGGGACAGGAAGAGACTGAACAGACTGTTCTAGGATGCCCTCTGGACCCAGTGGAGGTGGTGAGTGACAGGAGAATGGTGGCTAAGCTGTCATCCCTGTTGGACAACATCTCCCACCCCATGCAGGAGACTCTGACAGCACTGGGCAGCTCCTTCAGTGGCTGCGGCAGCACCCACGATGTGGGACGGAGAGACTCTGCAGGTCTCTGCTGTCAGACTCCACAACAAAGACTTTGCAGTTGACCAAACACGTGCAGACAGACACACACATCCATACATGTGCAATACCACTAAGTGTAATTTTTCTGACAACATAGTATTTTATTCTATTGTATATAGTGTGTTATTCTTTTATCTTATTCTATTCAATTGTTTTTCTTTATTTTTGCTGCTGTAACTTTGCACTGTCCACTTTCTGCTGTGACACAACAAATTTCCCAGGTGTGGGACTAATAAAGGTTTATTTTATCTTATCTTATCCTAGACTGAGGTAACAAACAAGCATATATCAATTGACCACCAAGACCTAGTAGTTAAATATCAGTATAGAGAATTCACTAACAATTTTACCATGAAGAGCTCTGAAAGTGATCACCAAAACCTTAAGCTGAACCCTAAGAGGACTGCACTGATGTCACATGGGACTTTTTAGGGACAAGATAACAACTTGTTTATCAAAACTGAAGGCCTGATCAAAAGCAACACTAAAGAACAAACGATGAAATGGATCCAGGATTCTCAATCACTGTGGGCGCATGCGATTGTAAAAATATTGTTGGCTGTTCGCTCCTCAGACTTCTATATGCATGCGCCTCTGTGTTGTCCTTACGAATGATACATTCTGGACATCATCTACATAACATGAGATCTGAGGATGTGAACAAGTATATAGCATATAGTAAGTTACTGTTGCTTACATATCTTTTTAGGAAAGGGGAGTTGAACAAGTTGTGTGAAACTCTAAAGTTGTGTTGTGCTGGACAGCTGCATGCTTGGAGGTGAACACGTGAACTGTCCTGATGAGTTAAACACTACTCCTACATAATTAGAGTAATCTTTCAGAGATGTTCAGATAGTGAAGATACAGCTGCTGTCACTTGTCTCTCTGTCTTGCCATCATCTTATCACACGCACACACACACACCTCTTCAAACAAACAAAAAAAATACATGTGCCCAGCTCCCATCATCGTTTGCTGTGGTGATCCTAACCAGTTCCTCTCTGTAATCATGTTGATTGGCACCCACGGCAGAGCCTTTGATTAATGCTACAAATCATCGTTAGCGATGCAGGAGTTGCACATTCGAAAGGCACGCGTTCAGATTTAGTTGTGAGTGGAACCTTCTCCCCACATCCGCCCCCCCCCCCCCCCCGCCACCAATTACTCCAGTCTGAATGTTGGTGTGGGATGCTACATAGAAGTGACTTTAATGAACCACTAAAAATAGATTTCATTTTTGGTTGGCGTAGAGGGATTAATTTGCTTCTGAGAACAGCGAAGAAGGAGTGTGGATCAGAATGTCCTTGAGAAAACATTCACATCTACAAGTTTATGGAAATGCTTGCAGGGGCGAATCGTACTGCTTATAGATTATTTTGCCTCCTTTTTTTCTTGTTATCGATTCCTCACTGAGAAACTTTGTCAGCTGCATGAAACCTTTGGCAGCTTTCAAGCTTTGGGACAAAGCGGAGGGAAGCGTTCTGATTGACATCTTTCAAACACCCACTTGATATTTATTGTGAAATGACCCGTTTAATCTCCACAACACTTACACCTACATATTATTTTAGATTGTTAATACCATATGTGGGTCAGGTTCAAGACGAGCGAGTCAGTGCAGTCTCCCCCTGGCTGTTGGCATAAAAACATAATGATAATAATAATAATGACATCAAATTAGCCTTTCAAAAGTAGAGTTAGTTGATTTTCTTCTCTCTTGTTGCCTTGAGAGAAACACCCAGTGGCTATCCAATTCCCTCTACTCGCCTGATTTATGAAGCAGACTTTGTGCAGAATATTCATTAGCAGCCATAAATATCCTCCTCCTGAATATTCATAAATCCGGGGAGAACACGAGAGAATAAGACTAAGGTAATTGTCTAAAGTCTATCTTTCTCCAGAGCCTTGGTGTTTTCCTGCACAGCTTATCTGATGCATCTTAGTCAGCTTGCTGCTAACTCTTGTTTTGCACCATAGATCATCTCTTAAGAGTAAAATTCATTTGAAATTTAAAAAAAGATATAAAATATTCAAGATGAATCAATCAATGTAAAGGCTACCTCAGACTTCAGGGCTTATGTACTTCAAAACAAGAGCATTCATTTCTAACGGCTCGATGTTAGAAATCCTGGAAGAAAAATTCAAAATCAGCCGCTCATCTCTCCTGTTAGGAGCTGCTCTTTTTCAGTCTTTAAATTTACTGAAGCAGCACTCCTTCTGTATCTGTACATGTGAGCGTTTGTTAACAGTGTGCGCAACTCTGTATCATTTCTCTGCAAGTTACCAATTAAGCAAAAAGAAAGTGCTGAGTGCAGATCTGGAGGAGGGTGATGTCAAAACAACCGTAATGAGAACCTTCTCCTCGGGACTGCTAGCCAATCAGAGAGCTCCCTAGGTAGATATTAAAATGATGTCAGCTGGGCCTGGTCTCCGCTGTGAGGCTGAGCCACAGCTTAATAATCTCACCACTTTAAACCTGTTTCCAGTGATGAAATGAATTCCTCTGTTTGCATCAGCGCCTGTCAGTCTGGATTTTGGGTTGTTTGGGTTTTTTTGCTTTAGTACTTTCACATAATTTCAGATTTGCATCCACAAAGAAACGTAGCAGGTGCTCACAGGGAGCGCTAACGCAGTGTAAGATATGATGAATAATGCACTCAGTCACTGTACCGTAAATGCAGCATGTGCGCATTTAATATTCCTCAGAGATGAGTATCTGAGTAAAGTGACATACTCGTGCTACGTCTGCAAAATGAAACAAACAGCGACTGATACTGATACTTTGTGGGGGGGGTTACTGAAAACAGCCAATCCGATGATCAGTTGAAACTTTTATCTCACGATCCGCCCAGTGCTTATGGTGTTCCTGATGATTGTAGACACTGCTCACCCCACACATGCCTTATAATCATGCACCAGAGCAACTAAGGCAAAAGCAGCTGGTGAACAATATGTCGGTGGCAGCTGGTGGTGATATTGGGTGGGTGGGCTAACAAATGCATTATATACCCTTCGGTGGTTCACACTGTCATAGCAACACCTTGTCATTGCACTGAAACAAGACAACAGAGAACTGCCTGGGATGATCTGAGGTTAAAAACTCTCTCACACACACAGACATGCATCTTTCGGCTAGTTCTTTCCGTCCACACTGCCATGTCTCATTTTCTGAACCATAAAAAAGCAAGAATGATGGTATTATGGCTGAATGATCGGAATGCTGCAATGTCCAAAAAATCAACTCCAGTCCTGCAACTGCAGCGCGGGATGCATTACAAATTGCTAAGAATTGCCAGTAAATTCAATTCAATTCAATTTTATTTATATAGCGCCAAATCACAACAAAAGTCACCTCAAGGCGCTTCATAGATAGACAAAATCCCAACAATCATATGACCCCCTATGAGCAAGCACTTTGGCGACAGTGGGAAGGAAAAACTCCCTTTTAACAGGAAGAAACCTCCGGCAGAACCAGGCTCAGGGAGGGGCGGGGCCATCTGCTGCGACCGGTTGGGGTGAGAGAAGGAAGACAGGATAAAAGACATGCTGTGGAAGAGAGACAAAGGTTAATAACAGATATGATTCAATGCAGAGACGTCTATTAACACATAGTGAGTGAGAAAGGTGACTGGAAAGGAAAAACTCAATGCATCATGGGAATCCCCCGGCAGCCTACGTCTATTGCAGCATAACTAAGGGAGGATTCAGGGTCACCTGGTCCAGCCCTAACTATATGCTTTAGCAAAAAGGAAAGTTTGAAGCCTAATCTTAAAAGTAGAGATAGTGTCTGTCTCCCGAATCCAAACTGGAAGCTGGTTCCACAGAAGAGGGGCCTGAAAACTGAAGGCTCTGCCTCCCATTCTACTTTTAAATACTCTAGGAACAACAAGTAGGCCTGCAGAGCGAGAGCGAAGTGCTCTAATAGGGTGATATGGTACTACAAGGTCATTAAGATAAGATGGGGCCTGATTATTTAAGACCTTGTATGTGAGGAGCAGGATTTTGAATTCAATTCTGGATTTAACAGGAAGCCAATGAAGGGAAGCCAAAACAGGAGAAATATGCTCTCTCTTTCTAGTCCCTGTCAGCACTCTTGCTGCAGCATTTTGGATCAGCTGAAGGCTTTTCAGTGAGTTTTTTGGACATCCTGATAATAATGAATTACAGTAGTCCAGCCTGGAAGTAATAAAAGCATGAACTAGTTTTTCAGCGTCACTCTGAGACAGGATATTTCTAATTTTAGAGATGTTGCGCAAATGGAAGAACGCAGTCTTACATATTTGTTTAATATGTGCATTGAAGGACATGTCCTGGTCAAAAATGACTCCAAGGTTCCTCACAGTGTTACTGGAGGCCAAGGTAATGCCATCCAGAGTAAGAATCTGGTTAGATACCATATTTCTAAGCTTTTCAGGGCCGAGTACAATAACCTCAGTTTTATCTGAATTAAGAAGCAAAAAGTTAGCGGCCATCCAGGTCTTTATGTCTTTAAGACATTCCTGCAGTTTAACTAATTGGTGTGTGTTATCTGGCTTCATGGACAGATAGAGCTGGGTGTCATCAGCATAGCAGTGAAAATGTATGCTATGTCTTCTAATGATGCTGCCTAAGGGAAGCATGTATAATGTAAACAGAATTGGTCCTAGCACTGAACCCTGTGGAACTCCATAATATAATACTCCAACTGCTTTATCGCAACTATTTTCTAAACATATTGAGTCAAACATTATGTGCTAATTTATAAAAATTTGGATAAACATGTCCAGTTAATCATGTTTTATTTGAAACTACAGCGTTGGCTTACGACTATTGTGCAAGAAAAGACAGAGGAGAAAACTTCCACTCTCTAAAAGAAACATGGCAGCACAGTTTAGGTTTGCAAAGCTGTATCTGAACAAACCATAAGACAAGTCCTCTGGACAGATGGGAGGAAATGTGTCACAGTCCAGGTGAGCTGCTGGGAAATTTCCACTGAATCCATGTTGTCCCGGAGCTAATCTGGAGCAATCTATTAAGGATATTAAAGACCAGCGTTGCTGTCTCTTCACTGCCAGTTTTTTCAAATTACCCACGTTGGTAACAGGCTCTCACGCTTCATGCTTTTCTTGCAAAATCTAATACTTATCTCATTTTTCTTATGCTACAGTTCTCTGGTCACATCACAGATCTACTCTTTGGCTCAGCTCACCACTCGGACACTGTCACTGTGAGCATGTTCGAATGTTTGTCCAATCCAAATATAATTTTCCTCGAGCTAAGTGCAACTATTTGGTGGAAGTTTTTTTCATAAAAATATTTAAAATTGTAGCCTTTCTTTTTTGCCTTTAAAAACAATTTAATGTATTTATAGCAAATAAGTGCTCTCCATCGATACACTTCTAGATACACTTCTGCCACAGCTTATGATTAATGGAGATGACTTCACTGCATTATATAAAACAATGTCAACAAGTGCAGTGTGTCCTGTCACAGCTTCATTTTCCCAGACATTCATTTTACATTTTAATTTTAATAAGGCTGGACAGTAAATTCTTAAATAAACAAAGTTTTCTCTTTAGACAGTGTGTGTGTGTGTGTGTGTGTGTGTGTGTGTGTGTGTGTGTGTGTGTGTGTGTGTGTGTGTGTGTGTGTGTGTGTGTGTGGTTTCTCTAGTACTTTGCTTTGTGCATCATATTCCATCTAAAGCTTGAGCTTCATGACTAATTACTGAGTAAATAATGTAAACCCAAACAGAGACAGCTGGGAGTCTAGGGTGCTCATTAGGGTGAGTGGCACCGCTGAATGAAGTCTATGAACGTGACCCGTGATCACTCAAATCAAGTTGCTGGTGCGCCAATCAGAGCAAAGGCAGATTGTATTTACTCTTAAATGATTTGGTGGAGTTTAGATTTTTTTTGAGAGAGAGAGAAAGGAGGACAGAAAAATATTAACTGTCACGGTACTGGGCCATGAGGCCCAGGGTTTAAGTTCTAATGCATATTTTTGTATCCACATGTGTAGTTTAACGCATCTAGTTGTTTTCTAGTTTGTAGTTTAGTCCTTGGTTTCTTAGTCCCTTATGTCATCTCCCTGTACTCAGTCTCCCTGGTTCGTGCGTCTACATGTCATGTTTCATGTCTATGTGGTTATGTTAAGTTCATGTCATGTTTTATCTCCATGTCTATGTCTCCGTGTTTCCTGTTTTATTTTGTAAGAGTCTGGTGTTCTTTGTTCATTGTAGTTAGTGTTACTCTCCCCTGTATTGTCATTATGTTTCCTTCTAGTATTGTCTTGTCTCGGATGGACTGTGATTTCAGAACGCTAAAACACAAAGCAAACATTTAGTAGAACTTCACAAAGCTCATAGCATGGCTGCTGATTGTTACTGAGGACAGAAATGAAAGTCTAACATCTTATTTTTTTGGCTGTAAGCACACTGAAGCAGAACTGTGTTCATAACTGTCCTTGTTTATTGGAAATGTCTAGATTTCTGGCAGCAGCATTAAGCTTGAGTTAGCACAATGCTTCAGTTTGTATGAATTTAGAGGGAAAAGTACTTGTTTGTGTGGCAGAAGGTTCTAGTTTTAAGAACAAAGTTGGCTTTTTTTGTCTACGGTATTATTTTCTTATTTGTGTTCATTTCAGTCTTCTACAGTCAAATAGTCTGAGAATGGATTATCTCTTTAATTGAATTTGCACAATTTCTAAATATTGCAAGTCACATTCATTTTTATCATTGACATATCACTGGCTATAAACACCCTCTGTTAGACCACCAGCTCTTTTGCTCAGAGCTGCCAATCTCCCACCCTTGCTCTCTCTCTCTTCTCTAAAGCCTCTCCTTGTCCTCATTAACTCCTCAGACACACTCCTCATCCTTCCTCCTCTCACATGCAGGATCATCACAGGAGTTTTAGCATCAGAGGAGCGAATGCCAAGTCCTCGTCTGCTGAACCCTGCAGGGTGGCAGTTTATTAAACCATCCTTCCTACAAAAAGTGAAACACAGAAACCCAACAAGCCTTGAGTGCTGCGTAAATCAGTCCACATTGAGAGCGAGGGAGAGAGAGACGGGGTGAAACCCGCTTTAAAAGACGAGGGGGATAAAATAAGTAATGGCTCAGGAGGTGAGCAGGAAAAGCCCCACAGCGAAGGCCTGATGGGCACCAGCAGGAGGAGCGGGTGGGATTTCATCGCGAGTTGTGGCACCGCGTGTGATTCGGTTTGTTAACTTATTCTGTCTGCAGATGATTTGTTATTGTACATGCCAGTGGTCTGTGTTTATGCAATCAAATCAGTGCCAACTTTGAGCCATTTATCAGGCAAAAGATGATGTTTTTATTGTTCAACTCCAACCTTCTGTAGCCCAGGGCTAGCTTAGACGTTTATGTTGTTTCCTTTATTGCACAGTTAAACAGAAAAAAATACTTAAAGGAACCAACAGAGAAACAACAATAATCTGAAGTTTTTTATATATATTTGTGAGTGTGTGTGTGTGTGTGGGGGGGGGGGGGGGGGGGGGGGGGGGGTCTTAACAAAGGCAAAGTTTTCATAAATAAAAAACAAACAAACTATTTATACACCAAATGCACCATTTTTCCTCTTCACTTTGGTCCAGAATAGATGGTGTGAGGTAGATTTTTGCAGCTTGTTTGCTAAAAACATGCATCTACTGGTGCTGGAGACAAGGATAATGTATACTTTATTTATCCCCATGGGGAAATTCCTCTTTGCATTTAACCCATTCACTCAGTGAAGCAGTGGGCCACCAATCTAGCGCCCAGGGAGCTGTGTGTACCTTGCTCAGGGGTACCTCAGGGTAGCCGTTCAGTGGACTCGAACCCCGACCTTCTGATCATGGGGCTACTGAGCTATCCCTGCCCCACAGGAGAAAGATGTAAATGTAAATAATAAGTAAAAATGTAAGTAAGAAATTATTCTTAAAAAAAATCAAGAAAACCGACACTGTAAAGATTTTGATTAGTTAAATTAAAGCTTAATGAAAGCTTTTAGTAGCATAAACATCACTATTCTCAAAAGGAAGCAGGGTTATTGCAGTGCCACTACGATAATAAAGTCATTCAGCTCCACTAACGGACCAGTCAGAACTGCCAAGCAGACACTATCTGGCCCTCAGGCTTTATCTCTCCCATATGTCGGGTGTCATCTCTACCTATGAGCCCCATGGCAGATCTTCTACAGGCTGACAGGATCAACAGGCTCCAGCAGCGGGGAGTCTCATCGCTGACGGCAAGGAGTTGGGCTTCATGGTCTGAATGTGAGACAGGATTGGCCCTGAGCAAATATCTCGATTTGATCTCAGGCATGAATATTGAACAACAGCGAATTCCCGTAAGACTAAATTCTCTGGGTTAAAGGCGCTGTCACAGAAAGCACTCTGTGGAAACCTGCTAGTGAAGTCTGTGAGGGTTTATATAAAAAGGCAGACTAAAAGATGTTAAGCTGTGTCAGCATTTAACAAGCAGTGATCACATGATATATTTATTCATTAAACACAAACTTGACCGTTTTTAAGTCTTCCCAACAGATTTCTGTGGAGACTCACACAGTGTCACAAGCCAGTCACATCCTGTCCTAAAAGTAAGTTAGAGGCTCACTGCAGTCAACTCTGGCTGGACAAAGGCTGATCTTTGGCCAAACCACAATTCTGTGGATATCTTATATCATCATGCTGTCAGCAGAGATGAATTATCACCTCAGCTCCCAATAAACAGTTTCACTGTTGTGTTGTAAACAGTCTGATTTTCCTGAGCCCTAAAATAGTATTCTGGCCCTTGGGCGGGTCTCTAATGCCCCCTTGCCCAGTCCCTTCCTCTTAACACAATGTCCCTGATAGAAGATTGCTCCGGGCACTCAGGTAGGGAAAGCGAGATCGTTAACTGATGACACAGCGGCGCAGCATCCTGCTCGGCAGCGCGTGTGAACCTCTGTGGTCATTGTCTGGAAAACAATCCATACAGAAACTGGAGGGTGGAGTGATGAGGCTCGCTGCAGAGTCCAAACAGCCAGCTATTCTCCGCAGTGTCAAAACAAGGTCATGTGGACGCAGCTCATAACACATCATTCCCACGCAAACAGGGGAGTGTGCAGCAGTGCACCGAGCTGCAGAGCAACGGGCCGCCAGGGGATGAATGATTTATCTGCTGAGAGGGACTCATACAGGCAGCTAATGGAGCTGGATGTACAGCTGCAGAGGATAAAGGGAGCAGGGGAGTAACGACAGACAGAAACAGGAAGCTGAAACAGGAGGAGACTCTCACTTCTTTCTACTTTATCATGTCAGGCTAACAGGCCAGACAGCTGACACATGCTTTTGTCCATAAGTGTGTCTGTTTGTGTGTCAGACTGTGTCAGCAGAGAGAACAAATACGCATTGTTGATGATTTGGGTTTGGTTTTTGTTCATGTGCGTGTCTGTGTTCAAAAGTACAAACTCAAATGATCATTTTCTGTCCTAGCTTTTTCTGTTTTTATGATCACGACAGCTGAGTACGCTTGACAATGGACCAGTCTGACATTTCATCTGCTGGTCCTATTTTCCATCTGTCCTTTATACTTTATAGTCGGATATACTTTCAACTGTTGAGCAGAGACTGTTTGCCTTCAGAGTAAAAGTTGTGCCTTTTGAAACATGTTGGTGCAGCTTTCTGTGAGACCGTGATCACTGACTTGTCCACTTGAATTGTAAATTGACTAAAGAGCATAAACATGATGACCCACTGCATCAAATATTGTAACAAAGGCTCTCTGTTGTGAATATTACATTCATAATATCCTAGCAGAAAAAGTTATGTTGCCAGTGTTAAGTGACTGTGTTGTATCTGCATGCTTTAGAAATATAAAAACAAGTTGCTGAGATTGTAGCAGTATAAAGAGAACCTAACCAGACATATATTTTATTTAACTCAATTTAATTCAGTGGACAGTAACAAAGTATCGATCCAATACCAATATTAGTTCTGATATCGATACTATTAATATTTAGATCAGTCTGCCCACCTCTAATAAACGCACAGAATAGAATTTATGGAATTTTTATTTTATTAGTGGTGGAAAAAAAACTAAAACAAACAAAATACATATTCATATGACTGCTTGTAAACTCATGAAAATACATGAGCTGGTATAGCAAAAAGACGTTGATCAAAGAAAATAACACAGTGCATATGGATAATCAGAGTAACTGCAGACACATGCAGCTTTATACTGCTGAGGTTTTATAACCTTTGTTCTCAAGGGCACTACTGTGAGCATCAACCACAAGTGATCGAGGAGAGAATGGGGCAGCAGGAGGGTGGAGAAGCAGGGGAGTGGAGAGGATGGATGGAGTGAGAGAGACAGGCCATCAGAGCCAGCGGTTCTTTAATGAACATCCATCTGCTATGACCTACAATTAAATAAACTGCAGAGAATGGATTGGATATAAGTCCAGCATGTACACTGGACTTTTATATAGGAACACTTCCAATCAGAGCAAAGACTTAGCTCAGCTGAACTCATTGGATATGATCTGGTCAGTTAAGTAGCAGAGCGGGGTTGTTAACTGGTTTCAGTTGCTTTGGTTTTAATGACATTACCCTCTCCTCTTTCCTGCTGTTTTCACTAGTTTTGCATTTGGTTAGGGTCAGTGTTACTACTGGTAGCATAAGGAGATATCTGGACTCTACAGAGGTTGCACGGGTAGTTCAAATGCTCCACGATGGCACATCAATTTGTGCCATTGGCAGAAGCTTTGTTGTCTCCCAGCACGGTCTCATGAGCATGGAGGAGATTCCAGGAGACAGGCGCTTACTCTAGGAAAGCTGGACACAGCTATTGAAGGCCCTTAACCCATCAGCGGGACCTGTAGCCGCTGTAGCTCAGGAGGTAGAGCAGGTCATTTTCTAATCAGGTTGGTGGTTCAATCCCCAGCTGCTCCAGTCTGTATGTCAAATATTCTTGGGCGATCGAAAGCACTTATGTGAATGAAGCAGGTTGTACAAAACACTTTGAGCGCTCAGGTAGTGTAGAAACACTCTATATAAGAACCATTCCATTTATCATTTCCCTTGAGGAAAGAGGAATAGGATGAAGGCAGCACAAGCAACTGGTGTAAACGTCTCTGACCAGACAATCAGTCCTCCTCTGCTCACTTCCAACCATCGTGGGTTGGGATTTAGCATAGAGTACCAGAATTGGCATCCTGGAGGATGAAGATATTTGACATGAGCTAAGGTGTAAAACCATGTGCGTGAGGCCACTGAGGTCACCCAAGACAATCTGGGTTGAACCACCTAAGAAGGGATCTCAGAACTGCATTGTAGAAAGCTGATAGCTGGTGTCATTAGCTACAACTTCTGTCCAATGATGGTCATTCACAGTGGATGTTGATGACCTCCTTTAACCATCGAGCTTCTCAGTCCAAAATGCAAACACTGGTATCCTCGAAAGAGTTTCCTTCTCCTTTAAATGCAGGTGTACAGCTGAGTCTTTGCCTATAGAGATGGCTCTTATATTGCGCTGTGTATTTGTGGAGTGGCTGCATCACCAGCCCTTTTCTGCACTGCCCACAAATGCTTGTAAACTCATTAACCTGCCAATTTGTTTTCAACAACTACAGTGAAACCGGTTATTTGTTTATATATCGATACATTTCCATATATACATATATATATATATATATATATATATATATATATATATATATATATATATATATATATACATACACACACACACACACACACACACACACATACATACATAGAGCAAGTTGTCTTTTTCTACTGCAGTGAGCTTCACTGGTTCAAATCCTCACACAGCTGATAAACTTCAGGCAAGGAAAAAAAATGGCTTCGTCCTTGGTCTGTAAAGTATAGAAATCTCATTTTAGCATTCAGCACCTGTGTGTTGTGCTGTTTGTAGCCGTGCAAATACTGCTGAGTCCTCTCTGAACTGGAGACACCACTGACCAGTAGAAAAATAATGGCCCATGGTGAACTGGCAGCATTAACAGGCCATGAGGTTGGCAATAGTGCAGCAGGCTCGTGATGAGTTTGGCAGACACAGAGGGCTTTGAAAAGTAAAACAAAGTACCCTCATAAAAATGTTAGGAATTTCTTCCAAAAATAGAACGATTTATAGAGCATCATTAGTTACGGATGATAAATGTAAATGACATGTTGAATCTCTGACAAATAGAAAACATTTTATAGAAGTAGTTTAGTGGTTTAGTAACCTTTTCTAATAGAAATTGTGTCTTTTTGCAGTAATTTGTGTACTTGCTAATGGTTGCCGTACAGTGCAGCACATATTTACTGGTCCTGGCCCAGTAGTGCATGCACAATGTCCTCTGAAAATGAACAGCATACAAATTGAAACAAAGCTAATTTAACAAAGCACGCTGTGACACAGACAGAGCACAGATTTTTGTAGCTTAAGCTGGGTGACTTCAATTAGTTTTATAGTGTGTTTGATACAATGCATAATACATGTAATTCAACTGAGAAATCTACATATGCAAATGAAAAAAATTCAATGCAAGCTATAAGTTGAAAAGAAATCATGTGTCATAGCTGTATTTTAGCTGTCACTAACAAAGTCATAAGAGAATAATGTCATATTAAAAATCCCTGTAAATCATTCCCTATATGTTCTCTATACAAACCATGGCATTAAGAAACATAGCTTTAATTATTATTATTATCTGGTCTTTAAGTGATGACGTATGAAGCCTACTTACGGATCCAAACTATTCTGCGTTTATTAAGGCTGTTATGTTTTTAACATGTTTTAATGCTTTTTATCTTGTTTTATTTAATCTGAACAAGCCCCTAAAAAAAGGCAGTGATCTCTGTCGGCCTCTCTCAGTTTTTATTACCACCATTTATTTTAAAGCTCAGTTTTTAAAACCTTACAGTGTAACTACAACCCAGCCCATGCAGCATTGTTGTTCTCCTGACTGAAGTTTGGTTGCGATTGCATTTGCCCCTAACCATCAGGAACCCTCACGCTAACTTTTATCAAGTGGAAAAAGGTTCGCGTTCATCCTCCAGCTTCACTGTGCTAATGTGTTTATATTATGCTAACATAGCTGTGTAGCTAGCCACCACGTAGCACATCATTATATACCAGCTAGCCCAACTTCAGTAACCCTACAAACGTCACTGCTGTTTAGTTTTCTGTCTTCATTTATGTCAGAAGTGATAGCAGAGCTGTACGTTTTAATATGATCATAAATCCCTCGTTCAGAACATGGAATATTAGGTTTAGATGGAAACTAGCAAGCTAACTTCCTGCTAACTTCTAACTCTGTTAAATTTGATAAATTGTGTTTTCATGGATGCCTGGATGTTAAACTTAATTGTTTTACCTGGTAGAGCAGAACGCTGATCATTTTATTAAAGGTGAAAGAATTTAGACAGTTTTTAACTCTAGGTGATGCCACAGTGTTTGTTTGACTTTGGGACCTGAGGCAGAGTTTGGACCCGGCCAGAAACGGCTAATGACAATCTATTGACCTTCAAGGAGAGGTCAGGGGTGACATGTGACATGATATTTTAAATCTTTATATGGTACTTTCTATTACTGACAATACACAGCACACTGCTAAGAATTATAGTTTTTAATTTATAAGGCTTTTTGTCAATTTTCCACCAATAAAACATTAGTTGACCTTGAACACTTTGGTGGGTGTAAGCCAAATTTTAATGAATCGTTAACATGACTCCACTCTTGTACTTGTGACCTTTGTGTGTGAGCCTTCAAAGGCAGAGGACTTTTGTGGCTCCAGTATTGCTGCACCTTAAGACTACAGTGACTTTTTTTTGTCCGCCAGTGCATTAATTATAATATTTTTTAACAGACTTGTGCATGTACAAGCCGAGGCAGTTTGCTTTATTCCTTGCAGTACCCGAGGGCTTGTCTCATAGCAACACAGTCAACAATGCAACACCTGTGCCCAAACAGCTGAACCAAACGCCTGCTAGATTACATTGTGTCATCACAACTTGGCAGCACATTACCAGTCAGCTTTTGAACACCTGAAGCTGGTGTGCTCGCTTGACGTTGATATGTTGCTGCCCCACAACAGACACAACCACAAAATGCAGACTTGTTCCACTGTATTTGCGGAGAGCAGCCATCCACAGCTAATTAGACAGCTTCCAAGATGTTGTCAAACTTTGAGTTGCTTAGCAACAAGGATGATGAAGCACACCTTTAGCCCTTTGAGCTCACTGATGACTGACGCTCACAGCTGAAGACGTGTGTTGGAGCAGAAGAACAAAGATGTGGGCCGATCACACAGCCCGATCTGAAGAGAAGGAGAGAAGAACAAAAATCCCTCTCGTGGTCTTTTTAATCTCCATCATGTTGCCGCTGATCAGGCGCCAGGTGGTCAACCTGCTCGCTCTCTCTCCCTTTGTCTTTTTCTGTCTCTTTCAGTTTTATTCAGACTTGCTCACTCTCCCCCATCATTGCCTCACACACACACACACACACACACACACACACACACACACACACACACACACACACACGGGTTACACAGAAACCACAGCAGGAAGAAGATGTATAACTTTTGCATGCAATTTGTGCAAGAAAAGCGTGTACAGTTGCACACAACTCATCTACACACCAATATGTATATGCAAAAAGAGCAAAGGCACACACAGGTGCAAAGAGACACGCACGCAGGTGGGCTGTAGCATGGCTCCTACCCTGTAATTAAATTCTGTGTCTCCCACCTGTGTTACAGAAGCAGATCTGACTGAAGGTAATTACAGGGCTGCAATGAAACAAAACAACAGAGGGTGCACGCACACACACTTGCACACGAGCCACCTAAACCTCTTATGAGACACCACAAAAGAGGGTACACACGCTCAGGCAGATGCAGGCACACTGCTACAGAGTCTAACCACACACACACACATTCACAGCAGCTATAAATGAACACAGCAGGAGGCTTACATCATACTGCTCTGTGTTTCCCAGCAGGGTTTCACTGTAAATCTGCTGCCTGTCATATGTTTTGATGTCCTGCTGCTCTTTATATGCGACATCCTTCTATTACTGAATCATCCCAAGTGCTTTTACACTCATCACACACACAGTTAACCGTGTCCAGAGAATTTCTGTTTCTGTGCACTGCAAAGACACATTTATACATTTACAAGTTCTCTATCCCACTCGATTCAGAACTACAGTGGGAGAAATAATTATTTGATCTTTGCTGAATTTATAAGTTTGTGCACTTACAGAGAAATGAACAGTCTCTCATTTTTATGGTAGTTTCATTTTAATGGAGGACAGAATATCAACCAAAACAACTGAATTCAGTTTCACTTATATAGCATCAAATCACAACAAAAGTGACTTCAAGGTGCTGTATTCTCTGTATTATTATAAAGTAAAGACCCTAAAATAATAAAGAGAAAACCCCAACAATCAGACAACCTCCTATAAGGAAGCACTTGGTGACATTGGGAAGGAAAAACTCCCTTTTAGCAGGAAGAAACCTCCATCAGAACCAGGCTCAAGGAGGGAAAGCCATCTGCCAAGACAAGCTGAGGTGGAGAGCCAGAGATTATTAACACATACCACAGAAGTTATAAATTATTGAATGTCACTGAGTGAGTACTGAGTAAGTAGTGAGTTAGTATTTGCTTCCCAAGCAAAACATGACTAAGTCCTTGTTGGCGATCACAGCAGTAAATGTTTCTTGGTCTTCAGGTTTGCAAACATCTCAGCAGGGATTTAGTCCTCTCCTCTTTACAGAAACTCTCTGAATCCTTCAGGTTTATGGGCTCCCTCCACAGATTATCCATAGGGCTGATCCCACTGCTTCTTATTCAGCCACTCCTGTATTACCCCATCCTGACTGTTCTGACTGAGGGATGGAGCTTCTTATAGATTTTAGCGTCCCTGGCCCCGTCCATTGGCCCCTCAAAGCGTTGACGTTGTCCTGTACCCTTAGCCGAATAACAGCCCAAAAGCTTGGCTCTAGTGTTGGGGTTTCTCTTTCTCCAAACACAGCAGGTCAAATTGATTGCAACGAGCGGGATTTTGGCTTCATCTGACAGCAACACTTTCTCCCAAGCCTTCTCTGAATCACGTAGATGTTCACCGGCAAACTTAATATGGGCCTGCAGATGCGCTATCAGTGTGGAGACTGTGGTCCCAACTGCCTGAAGATCATTAATAAGCTCCTCCCATGTAGTTTTGGGATAATCCAGCACCTTTCTCGCGATCATCCTCACCTCGTGAGGTACGCTCTTGCATGGAGCTTGGTCTCTTTGGTCTTCCCATCGTGGTGGAGAAGTTGAAATGGAAGAAATTGACTCTGTGGACATCTCTTCTCTACACACAATAAGAGTTGACATCAGGAGTATCTGTAACTGATACACCGATTGATTGATCTGTGCCCCATGGACGCACAGAAAAACAGGATCAGATGTAAAAGTTTAACTTGATGTCTAGACCCACCAAATCAATGTTACACAAATTAGATTGCAAGTTTCGCTGACTTTGCCACACACTGTTTTTGTCTCTGCTCTCTCACACGCTTTCTAATAAGTTTATCTTCTTCTATCAGTGCTCTCCGATTTTAAGCCGCGCAGATGCACGTGCCAGCCCAATTGTACGTGAACGAGATGTGCATGTATATTTAGTGCAATAGCTCAGCTCTATGTGTGTTTGTATATTAGGTGTCTCAGTTTGTGTGTGTGATGGCTGTCGTGGGAGTTGTCTGAACAGATGGGGGTTTGGTTATTCCTTAATGAATTCAATTACAGAGATGGGACCGTACATCAAAACTGAGCTCCCAGCAGAGCACCAGACTCATCTGTGGCCGTAGAGAAACAATTTGGAGCCTCCTGCTCCTCCTCCACGTGTTTACCGAGTCGAACGTTGATCCAAAAAACGTCAAGGATTTATGTTTGGGAACCAGGGGACGACAGGAGCTCGGCGCTCTGTTGCGGCGAATTCAGCTCAGCTGTGGAGCCAAGAGGCTGGACGGCTCCACAGCCAAGACTAATTTCTTCATTTTCTATGCTGTTCAGACTGAATTGGTTCAGCACTCTCTCTCTGTAGCACTCAGCAGTGAACCGAGGAGGGTTATTTCAGTGTCACATGGCGCCATTTTCCCCGGCTATATTTCTCAAACGGTAGCCATGGCCACTTCCACATTGTGCATCCTTTTCTTTTTTTTTTTTGTAAATCCCGCTGTGGGTGAAGTCTGTTCACACTCAGACCGACTGCCTAAGTGGCTTATTATTAAAGCAAGTTTAGGACATTTGCTAGAGTTTCTCAATAGCGTCTGAAATGGCTGGAAAAAACAGCAGACTTTAACTTTGCAGACTCTTCCTCTTCCAGCAGCGACAGGCACATCTGGGCTGTAGTGAATCTCCAGTCTTTACTGTATAGATTTTTTTAAAGTCAGAAGACTGGAGGAGACTGTCATTTTCAAAATTTCAGTCACAAAAATAAGGCGCCAACGCGGATTTAGAGCGAAGCGCTGTGTTTGATAAGAAGTACCTCTAATTGGCCTTCTTCGTCCTGAAACAGCTTTTATTTTCTGTCTAAACTGACAGTTTACAGTACACAGGAAAAACTGCTTTGACTTTAGGTTTCTAAGCCACTCACCAACTTAGTCTCAGCAGATGAGTTGATGTCAGTATCAGCTTACATACCTGATGGCTCAGTTAATACCCTGGCCATTTCATATAAGGCACATTATTTAAGCGGCTTTAGCCTGCCCGCATACTGTAAACCTACAGACCACTGTGCATCTCCACCATCCATCCCCGCCATAATAATCTTATATCTGTAGCCATCGATGCCTCCGCAGTCTGTGCTGGAGCTCCTGCTTGTTTTGGTGTGAATGCCTTTGTATCTAGGGCAATGCAAATGCTGCATTTATGTTGTCACACAGTCAAAAACATTAAAAGAAAAGAGAGATGGGAAATGATAAGAACGGCTCTACTTTGAATCAAGTTAAACCAGAGAAGGATTTGTCCTTCAGCTCCCTCTGGACCACTGCACTAGGAACATCTCCCTGCCCCCCTTAAGCTACCTGTCAGGAGCATTCATCCAGATGATGGCAGAGAAAACAGCCACAGAGGGTAACGTGAATATGTCTATGTATTTACTACACAATAGACGTCGCCCGCTGCAGAATGAGGAAGGTTAGCGAAGAGCCCGGCTACAAGAGAGAGCAGGAAAGTGAAAGCTCTAAGCTAAGGTCCCGGGAAATAATTGGGGTGAGGAAGGCAATCCGGAGGAAGGTTGTGGTGTTATAGGAGGGATGCAGAGCGGGTGCGGGGGGTGAGTTTGATATGCTGATGCAGGAAAAAGCAGTGCGGTGAAGGGGGGTTGGGGGATTTTTTGAGGGAAGGAAGGGTGGGATTATTAGGAAAATGGCTCTGGCGAGAAACAAGGCAGACTGGTCCAGGCCTGGAAAAAGGAAAGAGAGTTTGTCCGTTCCCGTGCTTCTGTCTTTGTGAGGACCAGCTTCAGTTTTTTGTCCTTGACAGTATGAACACTTTTAGAAACAAAGCGAGAACATTATTGCAATTTAAAGTTATCTTCAGGGGAGTAAACATCTGCTTGCAAAGTGAGTATATAGTTTTAGAAAGGTTTGGAAAACTGAGGGCAACGTACCATCAGAGATGAGGAGGTGAGCACATTTTCTGAAGCGTGATAGTTTAAAACCCAGAATATTTTTTAAACAGTTCTAGAAATTAAAGATAATTATTTTGGTAAAATGTACTTTACTTTCAACCAGTGAAAACTTTGTTAACCAATAGTTTAGAGATCAGCTCAGAACCAATTAAGCTGTGTAAAGAGGCGGGACGAGTTTGGAGCTCATCCAATCAGAAGTGACACCTTGAGTCTGTTCGTATGGAAACTTCTCACATTTGATGTCAAAGAAAATAAGACGCTTTGTAAAAAGTGTGGAGCAATTTTCACCGGTACTGCTGTGTGATACTGTAGATTGCCAAGTACATGCAGGGCCAGTATTGCCAATACCAACACCGATGCCAATGCTTTTAACCTACAAAGGCAGCTTATAAAGTGAGAGAAGTGTTTCACGATTTATGAGATGAATCATCATCAATTTGTAAATTCTGAACACATTTTAACGACTACTGAATCCCTGTGATTTTTACTTTGAAAAAAGAACCAAAATATTGATGCTATCACGCTAGTATGAATCCAGTACAACTCCCAGGGTTGGTATCGATATTTAGGTGTTTCGGACCTAAATATCAATACGAACACAACAAAGTTTTACACTTTATACTGCAGTCAACAGAATCTTAGATGCTTAAATTATTCTAGTTTAACTATTTTAACTAAAACTAACAATTTTAGCCCAAAGAGTAAAACTAAGTCAAAATTACCACTTGATTTAACGAGGCGAGGCGTGGATAAGTCGATATGAAAGTTGCAGATGGGGTTAGGTTTGTTGTGATGAGGGAATGCATTATGTAAATCATGGGTCCCCACAAGTGCAGCAGAATATTATTTGTCTGGGAGGCTGGCTCACCTAGTAAAGGTGCCTTTGAGTCGAACACCAACACACAGTCAGACACAAACATACACACACACACACACAGCCTCCAGGGAGAAGTTAGCTCAGTGGCTAAACTGCAGCTGTCAGAGGGAGAAGACAGGAACAAATAAAAAGGAGGGGGCATAGTATGAGATGAAGAAAGCAATGAAGGAGAGGGGTAAAAGCGAGTGAGTGATGGGGCATTAAAAAGAAGAGTTACCGACGGAGGGATGAAATGCGATGGAGAAAAATGAGAAAGAAATGATGATGGGCTTTTAAAAAGACTGGAGAGAAAAGGTGGAGGTGGAGGGGGGAAGGAGAGGTGAAGAAAGTGGATAGAGAATAAAGTAGAGCGGGGACATTAGAGAAATTACAAATGGAGGGATGGTTAAGAGAGAAAACATTAGGGGTTTGGTAAATAAAGGAGGAATATTTCTTTAAAAAGCAGGACCGATGTCGGTTAAAATAATGGAAAGAAGGGAAGCACTGAATACTAAATAGGAAAGCAAATTATAGAGGGATGATAGGGCAGGGAATAGAGGAGGGAGTAATATTAGAGAGCTGGTCAGCCCTGCGTGTCACAGGTCTGTGGCTCAAAGAACCAACTGGAATCGCTGCCATCTGTGGATTCACTTGTGAAGGCCGACCACTGTGGGAACACAGCGTCCCAGACTAAAAGAGCTATCCCAGTGCACTCGCTCTATTGCACCATCAACTTTTATTTAACCACCTCTGTCAGGGGCATAAACTGCTCCACAAAAGACGAATGGTTAGAAGGCTTTTATGAGACAGTAGTAGATGGAAGATATTTGTCTTATGAATAAACTGTGTGAACTTACTGTCCCGTTGCTGAACAAGCTAATGAGCTGTTTCTACCTCGTACCGCCCCCCCCCCTTAATATTCCATTGTTATGAATGCAAGATGTGCAGTCCTGAGGACACAGTGTCAGGGGGTGTAAGAAAGAAAATGGAGAGCTGATATGACTGCCTCCAGACAGCATATTCCTGGCTTGCCAGCATGCTTGGGTTTGCTCACATGTTATGAGCGTTTGCTGGTGTGTGCGCGGCCTTCAAGGTCAAGTCAAGTTCATTTTAGCTCAGAGCATTTCCCTTTAAATGCGTTTAATATTTAACATAGCAGTTTGAAGGGAACAAGTAAAACAAGGAGCGCTCCAAGTGTGCAAACTTCCACTAAGGCAGGTTTTTTATTTTAAGGGAATCATGTTGTGTTTTGTATATATTCATTTTGCTGTTTTTGGTCTTTTTAAATGTACTTTAAGAAGTTTGTAGTTAAAAAAAAGTGCAAAGTGCAGGTTTTTGTTGTTTGCCCTGTTGAAACCCATTTTAATATACTTGACATGGCTTTGAGTTTGAGTATTAGCATTTATGTCACTGTGTAGGAAAATTCATTTAAATGTTTAAATGTAATAAATATGTTAAACTTTGATATTTTGACCTTCAGATCTATTTACTTTGAAGAAGAGGTCAAAGGTCAAATGTGACATGATCTTTAATATGGTACTTTCTATATGTTGACAATACAGCACACACTTGTCAGAATCATAGTTTCTAAGTTATAAGGGTTTTTTTTTTGTTAATTTATAACCAATAAATCATTGAATTGAAGTCCTTGATAGAAATAATAATGGCTGAATAATGGATAGTTGACATGACCCCAATCTATACTCCTAAAAAATGTGATCAGAATTCATTCAAACCTTTTTGCTATCGTGTTTAGAGACAGAATGACGAACAAACTGCTTGGCAGAGTTTCAAAGGCACATCTTCCATTCAGCTTTGCAAAAACATAAACATGGGGTCACCACAGCAGGTAGCGCCACACATTTTTTCCCTTGTTAGGCAAATGTAAACACCACAGACATTTAAAATGATTTTGGAAAACAAAACGTCGTACGAAACGAAAGTCAGAGAAAGAATGTGATCATTCCTCTGATATCAACAACCTCATTTTCTTGAATTTCTACAACAGAGGAGGAGAGTGTAAAGAAATCTGCAAGACACATTATTAGGAAATACACCAAGTTTAGAAAAAAAAACAAGACTCATCCTTTGAGGAGAGAGATCAGATAAGATTGGAATACAGGAAACAGGAGAGAAAAGAAGGAAAGACGAGAAGTAGGTCAGACAAAAAGAAGGAGAGGTGCTGGGAAAAGGAGAAGAAGGAAAAGGGATGGAGGTTGTTTAGACAAAGAGAGTGTGAGATTAAGGTGAAGATGAGAGAGTAGTGAGAAAGGAAAGTGAGACACCGGAAAAAGCACCTAAGGAAAAAAACTGCTTGTGCTTCTTTCTTTGTACTGACGGAAACGGGAAGAGCAGAGAGGAAGTTTAGGGAAGGAAAGACGAGCTTCTCTTTTTTTTTAAATCCCGAGTTTTTCCTCAAGTCACGCTTACAGAGAATTTTGCTCACGAGAATTACAATAAATAAATAAATAAATCTGTTTAATCAGCTCACACAAGGGACAGTTTTCACTGGCAGAAGGAATCCTTTTCCCATTCGCTCGCTCGCTGCGGAAAAGGTGAAAAAGGTCGCAGACACTGCAAAAGCAGCACGCTTTATTCTTATTCCTCCTACCTCCCTCACTCAGCTGCGGCGTAAAGGTTAGAGCAAAAGTTTGGTGTCGGAGGAAGATTAAGTTTCAGTAAAACTTTTAAGTGCAGAGGGGGGAGCTGGCAAATACTGAAAAGCTGTGTAGGTACAGTCGGCCCTTGGGGAGAGAACAAGCAGGCAAGAGGGAGTGGGTGGAAAACCAAGAGGGGGGCCTTAGAAAGCTGACCTGACAGCACAATTACATAGCATCATAAAGCATGAAATTATTTTCCAGAGCGTCTTAGGAGAAAAGTCGACCTGAAAAGGGACACTGGTGGAGGGTCACATAGAGTGTAATTTAATAGTTTTGTCAAATGTTTCTGCTCCAAAAGGCCTGCGGCGCCCTTCTGTTTCAACTTAGCTTCAGATGTTGGTGAGTATCGACAGGATGGTAATTCCCCAAGACGGCTCAGGGCTTACTTGTGACATTTTCACGCCGTATAATAATCTGTTAATAGGACTCATTTAGATGCACTCCAAATTAACTGGGCGTAGAAAATTGAATCTCTGGATGTTTTTTTTTCTTTGTTAGTTTTAAAACAAGGTCATTAACCACTAACTTTTACAGAGCGACATTTAACTGAGGATAATTAAAGGTCAGGAAATATTAAAAGACAAGCTTCAGTCAGTGATCCTCGTTTATGCGGCTTCATCGTTTTAAAGAAGGTTACAGCCGAGGCCAGTCGCACGAAATTAAAACAAATGATGGTACACTGTGAGGTATATCAAGAAGTCCTGGGGGGGGGGGGGGGGGGGGGGGGGGTTTCTTAACCTGATTTTCTCCTTGTGGGTTATTAAACTTTCATGAGATCTCATCTTATTCATTTCGTTTTGGAAATTAACTTGCCAGCTCTGAAATATGAAGGTTCCTAATGTTTTAAGGTTTCCCAGATATGATCTGTTATTTAAACTGAGAAACATGCCTGTTTTCAAACTAACAATATCTGTTTAAAAACTTAATTACTGAAGAACTCGCATTAAGATTCAATTCCATTGAGTTTTATTTATATAGAGCCAAATTACAACAGTAGTCACCTCGTGGCGGTTTATGTTGTAAAGTAAAGAGAGAAAATGCCAACTGTCAGATGAACCTCTTTGAGCCAGCACTTGGCCACAGTGGGAAGAAAAAACTTCCTTTTAACAGGAAGAAACCTCCAGCAGAACCCGGCTCGGGGACGGGCGGACAGTTGGTGGTGATGGGACGGACACGGGATCAGCTCTGCCAGCCATTCTGGAGACTGAACATGACGTAGCCACGGCCGGTTGTTTTATGGTCCTTTCCTCTGCTCTCAGTTTGGCCATGTCCTACACTCTGTGTATGAAACTCCTCCCTTTTCCACACGGAGAGCAGCTGAGTCGACAGCAAAGGACAGTGGCGAAGACAACTCCTTAAGGTAGTTAAGTTTCCAACAATTTATCCAAAACCTCTTCAAGGAAGCACAAAATAAAGCCCTGTACAGGGTGTACCCCGCCTCCCGCCCTATAGCAGCCTATCCCAGCTCCCAGAGGGAGAGAAGTGACCCATCACCAGTCAGTCCCATGGCTAACACATTATCCACTCATTTCCTTACAGTCTTATGCAGTTCATGTAATTGACATTTATCTTATTAAGTCAATATGTTGATTGTTAGTTTTGACTTTGAGCACCAAGTTGTTGGTTTGTTCTGCCCCAAAACATGATCATGATTTTAAATATCTTATGCATAGAGTTTGGTGACTACATCAGGCAGTTTTTCTTTATTTTCCCTGGGTCAGCTCATATTTCTGCATGCACATCGACTTAAAAGAAACAATAGTTGCAAAAAATACCATAAATGGGTCTACAACAAAAGCATGAATCCCATAAAGCCGCATAACACTCACAGCTTTGTAAGGCAAAGAAATGTTTGCCTCAAAAGGAAACAGCGTGGTGTGTAGAGGCTTCAGCATACATCATCTGATTGTAAAGTGCCGCCTCTGTTTCAGATTTCCTCCCACTCTGATGAGTGACTCATCTTTCCATAGAATATCTTCACACGCACCAAGAGATAGGTTACTCAATGTCTCAGGCAACAACAATGCCTTCAGAAAACTGCAAGAATCCATAGACTTCAAGTGATCCAGCAGTACCAGTGAACCTCCTTATCTAATGAAAAGCTGTCTTGATGCTGGATTGCGCCTGATCTAATGCAGGCGTCTGTTATAAAAGTTCAAGCTGAGTTCAATTCCACATAGAAATAGTGAAACAAAGACTGAAAAAGTTCATAACGACCAAGGGATTTAAAACAAATGCTCAGTGCAAAAGAAGAGAAGTATATAAAAAATACACAAAGGCCACAGCGCTGAGTAAATAAAAGAATAACATTCACTCAACAAAATCATATAACATATACACATAGACATATAAGCCTTAACAATAGCTCAACACAGTGAGGCTGTGCCTGCATGATGCTCATGGTTAAGCAATCAAGCCTCAAGTTGTTTGTCAAGAGTCAAAGTCAATCATGATCATTTGAACTAACGTCACTCTGAGTAAAATCCCAGTTCACTGCAAGTCAACAAGAGGAGTCCAAGTCAAATTCGTTCCAAGACAACAGAAGCAAACGAGCACGTTTAAAATAACGCTGTAGGTTCTGTTTATCTCTAAAGTTCCTACCAAGTGGAGTACAAAGGCAGCCGTGTTGTAGTGACGCTTTGTTAACATTGTGCAAAGCTTGCCGTAGAACCTTCTCTCTTCCTTCCATAGCCATTTGACAGCTTAACAGCGTTGGGCCACTTTAATTTTGACTTCACTTTCTCAGTGGGTGTTGCGCTCATGTTCATTTCTCTCCCCCGAGTGATTTTCTCTGACAGCACTATCAGGCTCGTCTTTTTCAGCTCATTTTCTGTGACAGCTGTAATTTTTGGTCTGTTTGATTTGATTTATCTGGATGTTCTCCCTGCTTCATTTCAGAGCTAAAGATGCCAGAAGAAGCCACAAAGTTGTTTTCACTTGTCCTGAATTTATTTCCTACATAGCAGCAAAAACAGCAGCAACAAAAAAAAGCTTACAGAAGGCCTCAGAAACACTTCCAGATTAAACTGGGCTAAGGAAGCGTGTTAAAGGTTGACTAATCTGAAAGAATCGCAATAAAGGTTTTAAGGGGTATTTATTATTTTCTTCTTTTTTTTGGGTTGTATGGAAGCCCCAAACGCAATTTCATTGTTCTTGACAATGACAATAAATAAATAAATACTAAATAATAAATGGACATGAAAATAGTTGCTAGCCTAACAACATTAAGCCTTCAAACAAACATATCTGAAGTCGCTAGTTAATGATGATAAGACAGCCTTCACTTGTATTTAGACCAGGGGTGGGGAACTCCAGGCCTCAAGGGCCAGTGTCCTGCAGGCTTTAGATTACCCTGGGCCAACACACCCAGGCCTCTGGAGAACTTCAAGACATGCTGAGGAAGTAATTTAACCATTTAAATCAGCTGTGTTAGATCAAGGACACATCTAAAACCTGCAGGACACCGGCCCTCAAGGCCGAGAGAGTTCCCCCGCTCCTGATTTAGAACAATACAGTACTCAATGTATTCTACAGAGCAGTTCAAAGATCTAAATGTAGACAAAGTTACATGACACTTTCAAAGGTGAACTTAAAGAAATCCATAAAGGTTATGGATACAGGAAGGGAGTGTGGGGGAAAATTATAGGTAGAATATGATGTGCAAAGAGCTTGTACCAAGTCCAGTGTGCGATGGTATTGCAGCCTGAGTAAAGAAGTGTGTTACTGTAACACCTAACAATTGACTACAGCTGCTAGCTTCTTGTTGTGGCATTAAAAGGATTTGCTACCTCAAAGCACATTGTGCGCTGTCGGTCCTGCGTGCTCCACAACAACATTCAATATTTAGTATTTACTGTTATTTACTAGATTAATGCGATGGTGCTGTGTTTATTATTTTGCTCTTTTTTCTCTCAACAGGTGATCTGGGAGATTTGTTTTTCTTTTAAGTGTCCTTTTTCACTGTCCCTCTATTTTTTCTTTTCTTTTATCTTTCTTTCTCCCTTTCCTATCCCCCGGCCATGTCTGTTCCGTCTGTAACAATAAATAAAAAATAAAATAAATAATAAGGTTGATCAAATGGACCAATACAGCAAGGTTGTGATGATCCACTTGTTAAAGTAAATCCGTCGGGTATCTTTGCTGGCCTTCGGACATAAAGTCTGACGGCTAAAGAACCAAACGGGACAGGCCAAAAAAAACAGAAGGATTTGCTTGACAGCGATCATTGGACTTCCCAATACATGGAACAATGAGAAAGTCCAACTCAGTGAAGATCCAAGAAAGAAAACTATAGATTTACACAAGTTGGTAAAGTTTCTTTAGCCATTTCTGGAGAATGCAGATTCCAGAATCATCAGTTTAAACAACTGTACATAAGTAGAAGTTACAACTTTGCAAAGGTCTGGAAGAAGACCTAAACCATCACCCTTACATAAGAGGCTAATGAAGTTTTATTATCAGTCAAGCGAAAGATTGAGCTTTTAGCCACAATGACAAGGAGTGTTTCCAGGAAAGGTGAAGATTTCAAACCTAAGAAAACTGTACCGACTGATTCCGATGCTTCAACTTCACCTTAAATCAACAACTAGATGAATGAAACTTGGACACAAGTGTTCCAACAGGATCCAGTGATCCTGAACGCATATCAAAGCTGGTTTTGGAATGCTTAAGAAATGGCCTTCCCAAAGCCCTGACGTCAACCGTACTTTGAAATGATGTGGACTAAACAACCAATACAAATCTACCAATTCTGGTAAGAAGAGTGGTCAAATATTGATGGTAACAGAAGGTGCCCGGCCAAAGTGCAAGTGACCCTGTGTAGATTACAGAAAGCTGAAACAATTCTTGTTATTTAAAGTCATTAAAGATAAATGCTGGAAAAAAGGAATCATAAGAATCCCCAAATTCTCACGATGAGTGTATTTAAACATGTGACCACAACTGCATGTTAGGCAAGGCTCCTCAAACACCAACAGACAGTAATGCCAGGCATATGGTCATCTGTTCGTTAACAATTAATTTTTTGTTGTAGTCTGGAACTTTTGAAAGTCACCAGGTCACCCAAAGGTAGCAAAACAGGGCTATTTACCACCATTAAGTTCCTCAAGCAATAATCCCCTGTATGCACAGCTGTGTTTTTGAGGTTGCT
The DNA here is from genome assembly GCF_041146795.1 of Maylandia zebra. Classification (NCBI taxonomy): domain Eukaryota; kingdom Metazoa; phylum Chordata; class Actinopteri; order Cichliformes; family Cichlidae; genus Maylandia; species Maylandia zebra. Next base: position 6,254,006 of record NC_135185.1, read on the forward strand.
GCGGGTTGGTGGGTGTTTCAGACGTTATCCAACAGAAAAACACCTCAACAGCATGTCTGCTGCATGCTGTTGCACAATGTTATGCAAACATGTCATTAAGATAGAAACTTTATACTGTTTTCAGGTCTGAACACGACCTGGGTTTTTACTCCAGCCACCTTTAGTTGTTGCTCTTTGTGGATCTGTCTGCCTTCAGGTTTGACTGCAGTGAGTTAAAGGCATGCATGCTGTATGTTTTGGGTCATTCATTTGAACAATGAAGCTCTCACTGTTTCTGAAGTTTAGAGATCACTTTATTCATAGCATCAATAAATACTGGAAATGAAAGCACGCAGATCAGTTATTCTATGTTTGGCAGATGATGTGGTGTACTGTGGATCATGAACTACTCCTTCATCACACGTTGGTGCAAGTTCATTTTGATTTCATCTGTCCAAAGAAGCTTGTTCCATCATTGCACAAGACTCTTTTAAAATGTATTTTCTAGCAGTCTTATCTTTCTGGAGATCAGATTTTTGCATCTTGAGGTAAGCCGTGTTTTGTGGACATTCAAAACATTTGCTTCACTTCAACTGTATGTACTGTATGCATATGTTCTCACAAACATTTATTAATTTCAACGCAAATTTTTGGATTATACCATAGAGTTTTATTTCCTAAGTTTGTCATGAAATAATGACAAAATTACAAACACATTTTTCCATGAACGTGTTCATCAAACATTAGTCCAGATACGTTTGAGCCTGTGAAAACCAGCTCTAATTTTAAGTGGTTAGTGAAATATTTTGTTCATTCCTTTAATTTAAAAGGCTGAAAGACAAATCCATTGTAGTGTAGAAAGGCAAAATGACAAAAATAATGACTGTATTATGGAGGGAACACAGTGGACTCAAAGAACATCTCAGGACAGAAACAGCAGATGCGATGTGGAGAAAGCATTTACATCGTCACTTGACATTTCTCAAAAACCAGACAAAAAAACAAAACAAAAAACATTTTTGGATCCATTTAGTGCATTTTTACTGCAGCAGTAAAGGTACACAACATTAGGCAGATGTAACATGAAGACTCAGCAGCAGCAGCAATCAGTCAGGGTGAACCAGGATGCATCATTAAATACTGTTATGTGGATACAGTGAAAAGGCCACAGTCTGCTTCACTCATCATTTCAACACAAAATTCATTTAAAAAAAAAACAAAAAAAACAAAAAAAACAGACGTCACTCTGGCTGAACTCCCTTATTCATTTGGAAAATATAATCTTGCAGAAATACCTCTGTAGTCTGCAACAGGAATAAGGAATACAAGGAAAATCAGATGATACCATCTCATGCGTTAATTATAGATAACCAAATAAATCAATAAATAATTAAGACAAGTACAAACCAAATCGACAGCAAAATCAAAACAAATCCAAATATTGTATTCCTTTAACCAACTCCATTTTAAATTAAAATGACATCCTTACTCGCACATAACCCATAACCTAGCTCAAACATATTGAAGGCAACGTGTATGTAATACTGGGTTTAAGCAGACAGCACGCGTCTGTCTGCTAAATCGATAAGGCATTCAGAAAACCGATGTTAGCTTGGCAAATACTGATGATTGATCTCACGCTACCTGCTTGTTTTTCCAAGGATGCTATAGTTGAGAGGAAGTGACGCGCGGTCAAGTGTTAAGAATTCAAAGTGTAGCTTTAAGCAGACTAGGTTATGCAGTGATCCGTTTATTTTTGCTGTGTTATAACATCTGAGGGACTCATTTGTGAACATTCATCCATTCAACATCACCGCTGCTTTGGTATTTGCAGGTCAGGAGAAACACACTTTTCAAACTGGGCTCAGTTTAGGTAAAGTAGTTACAACTTTTTATAACAGGTCTACATTCACGACTGTTGTTCCAGCAGCATTTAAAGTTACCACCAAACACCTCAAGATTAACTCAGAGGTTTGATGCCCATATCCTGACAGGTAGAGTGGTTTTGGTAGGCCCTGGAAGTTAGTGGTTTAATGCTCTGACTGGTCTTTACAATGCATTCAAGCGTAGACTAGCTGTCCTTCTACTGCAGTTAATGTATCCACGAATCTGTTCACTGTACTATCAGCCGAACTGACTGAAGTCAAGGACGTCCAGTTTCACTGTCAGGCAAAACAAGCAAGCAAGTGCTGGCAAGTGTCTACCAGCTTACAAATCAGAAGAACCTTTTGACTTCATTGATTCATTTGATTCATTTACAAGTTGCTGCAGGTCCTCTGCTTTAGCCCAAATATCTAAGCCAGTTCTTACTGGAAGCACAACCCTTGATTGCGCAGTGTGAGCACTACAGTCTGCCAGTGTCCTGCACTGATAAATACATATGCACCACTCACTTCCACCTAACCATCTCTGGTAGCATTCAGTAAGTATGTCTTCCCAGGTCAGTCCAGCTGGGACACCAAATGGAATGAGGAGCTTAATTATTATTTATTCGCACACATTTATTCCTGATGGGAATTTCCCATTCAGCTCGCCATTACAGCTTCCACCATCTGTAGCTGCAGCCACTTAGTGTCCCGTAGTAAACATTTGATTCTTTTGGGAATTCAAAACTGTCCACACTAGTTGAGGATAGCAACCGAGAGGGACTGCCGCTAGAATCCATCGTCGTAATCTCCGTCACAGCCGTAATCTGGAGGGTGGGGGAGAAATAGAGGGTTTAGATACACTGAATGAAGAATGATGACTTGGTGTTGAAATCTGCGGTACGCACTCTGAAAATCACATAAAATGTGTCAGTGGAGACAAGTTGGTAAGATTTTAATGAAGACGTATAAAGGAACTTTATTTGGACCGTATATTTTGCATAACAACAGGGAATCCTTCCCTTCCTTTCTTATCCTAATGGCCTGGAGCCAAAATGGATTTCTGAGATGCAAGTAAATAAAATGTTCTCAGATCTCTGGGAAACTGCAGTCAGCTGGTGGTATCTCTAGTCAGAATGAAATGATTGAACTTCTGCAGCAGCCTCCGAGATGCATGCTCATCCATAAAGACTTCCTGGTGTGTGCCGAAACTCTGCGAACAGCCAAGTTTTAATTTCTTCTACTGCTAATGCTACTCTTCCGGCAACACTGCTCTGGCAAAAATACAACTTTTATGACAGTTTGAACTTTAACACTGAGGTTGCAACCTCATTTTTTGTCCAACCCATACAGATTAGAGACATAAGTTTCAGCGTAAAAAGGTAAGTGGAAGTAAAAGATCAAGAAAAAGTTTGGTAACAAAAATTGCAGTTCCTCTAATGACCACTTGAGGCTGGCTCTAAAAGGAGTGACTTTTACATCTTCTTCTACATCAAAATGTAAAAATCAACATGTTTGAAGCCTGGAACGAAACCATTTTGGTTTCTGGTGTCATCTTCAGTGCATTCATTTGGCTCAACGTCCCCACGTTGAGCCCCCAGCCTCGTCCAGCTTCAGAGGCTGGACAAGGCTGACCCTGACCTTCTGGCCAAGAATAAACAAAGAGCCCCCCTACAGGAATAAATTAAACAGCCCAGGACTTTTTTTACTGCAGCAGAGTCAGACCTTAAAGTTTAACAGCCTGAGACATAAAGCGAAGAAATGTAATCTTACCGAGGGCTCATTAAAACGTGCCGGGAGTCCGAGCAGAAAGAGAGCCAAGACCCAGAGAGACAGATTCATTAAAAGAAAGAAAAAAAACGATTCCAACTGTTTCACAGTCCAGACACATTTAGTCTTACTGAGAAGTGACAAAGCAGTCTGCCACTCAAAGTGTCAACTAGAGTCAAACATTAAGATGAGAAATTGCACTGAGGAATTCTCACTTCCATCAGCGTTTCATCATTTCCCTCCATGTTTACAGAGCCGCCTGGCTCCTGACTTTAATTTGCTTTTTATCAGTTCAGTGTGATTTCTCATTAAGTTATTCTCAACAATTAACCAAAAACATTTTTAATGTGAAAGTTATTGTTAGCATAGATGCAGCAGAGCAAACTACACAAAGTGGTTAGAGGCATGCATCTTTATTGTGACGATGTGTTGACTTAAAGCTAAAAAGCTGCAAAAAGTTACTCAGACGTAGTAAATGGAGACAACAGTAACTGAGTCATTTACTCAGACAATAGTTTTATGTGATTATAATCACTATTTCATGCCTGTGAGGTAACCAGACCTCCTTACTCCAGCCACCTGGGGTCTCCTCCCGGCTGGACGTTCCTGAAACACTTCCTCTAGGAAGCATCCAGGAGGCCCAAAGCACCTTAAATGCCTGCTTTGATGCAGAGGAGTGCCAGCTCTACTCTGAGACCCTCTCGAGTGACCAAGCTCCTCCACCTATTGTTAAGGCCGAACCCCGACGGCCCGTGGGGAAAGCTCATTTCTGCCCTTTGTATTGACGATCTCATCATTCTGTCACTACCCAGCTCAGGCTATCGCCGAGGTTTTTCACTCACACCGCTTTACCTCAAAGTCCAGCAACAGCCTGTAAATCTCCGGCTCCCTTCTTCTGTCACTTGTGAATAAAACCCAGAGATACCTGAGCTCCTTAACATACTCAACGAACATATACTTAGACAAAAGCGATGTGGTACAGCATGGATTTGCTTTCATCAAGAAGCCAAATGAAATCATACTAATGCTCAAAAGATGAAACTGTTCAACCAGAAAGGTGTGCATGAAAATAAAATGTAGTTGGATTTGTTACTTTTGGATATTAAATAGGTTGTTTATGCAGAAAGCTGTAGCCTCAGTCAGCCTACACATTTCAGTCAGAAGATAGCAGACAGGTTAAACCCACCATTGCTGCCCAGCATCTCCAAGGCACTGACACAAGTCTCGTCCTCCTCATCCTCTTCCTCATCACCGGGGACGTCGTCATACACAACTGGCCCGCTCTCCACCACCACCCCGCTGGCAGGGGCTTCAACGGGCAGCGGCAGGGGGTTGGAGCTGCCGATCTGTACAAACAGGAAATATTGTTGCTTGTGAGCAGACATGCATCGTTGAGTATTTTTAATATTTTCCTCGGCAGGACACAAGTTCGCCCTCGGGAAATCTAAGCCAGATCTGATCTCGTATGCCCCACTTCCTTTAAAATGAAAAAATAACAAACAGCGTAGTATCTGTGATGGTGTGGAGGTGTGGAGCTGTAGGGCAGGTGGAGGGTACGCGCCGTGGTGAGAGGTTTCATTTGCCGCACTTCTCCACATATGACTAAATACAGCATCGGAGCGCGACCACAACCTTATCTTACAACAAGTTATTACCTCATTTTAGATTCTGCCTTTCTTTTTTTTTTTAAATCTGCATAGTCTACACTGCACTCGGTATCATATGAAAGGATGAGAAATTAATCAGAGCCTCGGGGTAAAAACACCCTTCAAAGTTCATAAAAAAACAGAAGCCTGTGAAATTAAAAGTGAAGGGCTAAGGGTGAGCATGAGGGACAAAAATGTAATTAGAGTGCCCTTTCTTTTTTTTCACTGCTTTTCACATTGTCTGGGTTGAGCTGTCACATGTTTTGTGCATAGATGTGATAAATTCCCCTCGAGGGCAACTGCAGGTGACTCTGAACCGGCGGAGTCTTTCCAGTCGCACGCTGGGAGACAAAAACAGAGTTGTTTTTGATCAGAAATCAACCCACCTGAAACTGCAGGAAATGTAGGCAGCGTGACGGCAGCAGCAGGAGAAAGTAAACAAGTGGTATAGGTGGAAAAAAAAAAAGGACTCGGTGGAAGGAAAGGACTCTGAGGGGACCATTTTCCAGGTGTGGAATCGATGATGAAACAAATGTCAGCAGTACAAATGTAGAGCTGTCTGCCTTCATGACCCATCAAGCAACCCCACTCAAAAAAAGGAAAACAAATCAAACCAGAGATTAAATATGTATAAACTGTAAACTGCACTCAGCACTCCCTGACAGCAGCAGTCTCCTCCAGCAGAACAAACACTACTCAAGGTTAACCCAAGTAACACTGGGAAAAAGCCACCAGATCCTACTTCCAAGCATTCGTGGAATGCTCTAGAATAGCGGTGTCAAACCTAAGGTCTGTGGGCCAAAATTGCCCCTAAAAGGGTTCCAATATGGCCCACTGGATGTCTTTGAACAATGTGAAAGTGGGCACATTTTGGACTTCTAAGTTTGTTGTCATGTAAAATGAATTTGACATTCCTGCTCAAGATCAAGTCCCCACCTCTCAATGCAAAGGAGCCATTCTGCTGCCAACATTGTCCTGCTATACTGGGATGCAGACACGCCCAGAGGTATGACAGGGAGCTGCACAGTGTTAGGCAGGTAATGGTTGATCAGTGCATTTATGGAGAATGGCTGTTATTGATTTTTGCTTTTTGTGCATGAGGCAAGAGTTAAAAAACAACTTTTTAAGCTTCCTGTTGTAGCTGGATAAGCAGAACTGCAGTTTATGGTGGCTTTTCAAGCTTCAACAAGCAGCACTTGCAAACAGATGAAACTCAAGCAAAACCAACCAAACTGAAAACAAAGCTGCAGCATTTAGGAAAATAAGAAAAGTTACGAGCAGAAAACACAACTGGATATTAAAACGTGCTGACCACGGTCCAGCAGGGGAACCTCTGCTTCGTCCATCCATACCTAATAAGCCACCAACCACTGGAAGTTAAGTGATGACTTGGTCCAGATGTTTGGTATACAGCTTCATGTCGCTGATGTCAGTGTGTCAAAATGACCCTACGGTAGTAGAAACAAATTAAACTCCGGTACACATACTACGCTCCGTGTCGATATATTCAACCCTGTAAGACAAAGAAAATTTCCCCTTGGAAAACACTGGAGTACCTCCAGTCTCATTCTGAACAATCACATCTTCACTCCAATCTGAGTTTTATTTATTTTGCTTAGTGATGAAAAGTACAGATATCAAACAGACTATTGCACCAGGGAGGCCAGATGTGCATGGGTATTATATTTTTTTCTGCTTTCCAGGCTGCCATAAGCTAGACAATAATACAACGTCTAAACTCAAGTCTCGCTTTTTTGCTGCAAATGTCTTTAAAATAAAAAAAATGTTGTTTAGAGGGAACTCATGCAGTTGTATAACTGCAGCTACAAGGGAACCTACACATTATTGCCTTCCTTTGAGCCAGGGCTAATTATAAAGCTGGAGCAGAGGCCGGTGGAGGGTCCACAGTGTGACGGAGAGATATTTCTTTTCTCCTCGGCTAAAACCTGTAGGAGTTCCTGCTGGGCCTTTCATTCCTGCCTTCTTTCTCCCCCTTCAATTTTCATTTCCTCCTCCATCCTTCCTTGCTTTCCTCCCACCTTTCTTTTATTTCACATCTCGTCTGTTTTGCTTCATTTAAAATAATAATAATAATTCTACCCACATCTTTTCTCGCTTTTTCCATCTCTCCGATTGTTCCTTTATGCACTGCTTCTTCTCTTGGCTTAGACTTGTGCTTTTTCCATCCTCAGATTTGGATAAATACCAAATGATTGTACAATAAATTAAAAAATAAATAAATCCAGTGCAAAAACATTCTGCTATCCCTTCCTTTCCCTTCTCTGCTTCTCTTTTGTTTCCTCTTATTCCTCACAGTGGAAACCAGCTGGCTTTAACCTCACCAGCTCATTAGCTGCCGCTGAACAGCAGTCATAATGTGGGGGAAATAAAAAAATAATTAAAAAGAAAACATAACGACATAAAAACGGTGCTCCAGACTAATTAGGAGGTGAGAGCTGTTAAATGGGTCAGGATGAGAGGAGAGGAAGCTGTGGCGAGGGACAGACACGAAGTTTCTTTGTGTTGGTGTGAACTATTCAGCACTGCTGCTCATAATTACACAGAGATAATGTTCCACTACAAATATCATGTTGCATGTTCAAAGCAAGCTCTCCAGCGGTCGAATATCTACTATTTTAGCTTACTTTAAGCTTCAGCCCTCTAACAAGGGAATTGGTTGTTAGGAGCGAGAAAGCAACCGGGGAATACGAGCGCTCAGAAGGTTTTATTGGTGTGAAGATGTAGACATCTGATAGCCTGGAGTTACTCATGCACAAGACAGCAGGAAAAAAAAGAGTTAAAGGGAACAAACCACAGTGTGGAATAAGAGTTCTGGATAATGCCAGCCACTACATCTAAATCCCCGTTTCCAAAATAGTAGCGAAGCTTTCGAAAAAGTAACCAAAAATTAATTCCATGACTTGCAAATTCTGTAACTGAATTTAATCAAGTTGCAGACATTTAGTCAGAGCTATTTAATTATTTTTAGAAAAATGGACACATTTCAAAGTTGGGCCGGGACCACAAAGAAAGAAAGAGAAGGAAAAAGCTGTGCAATGCTGAGAACAGATGGAGAAAACATGGAACATCTTACGAATAATTCCACCAATTAGTAACATGCTTGAATTTAAAAAGAGCGTTTGAGACACGCTCAGTTGTTCTGAAGTAAAGAAGGGCAGGAGTTTACCGCTCCTTGATGAACTGCATGTGCAGATTCTTCAGATTATTATCCGGTTGTTCAGTCTGACGTCACTAGCCGTGTCTGGGTCTAAACTCCGCTGCGGGTCCATATATCAAACGATCACTGTGGCATTACTGAGAGTTGAAAAACTGTCTAAAGTCTTTCATCTTTAATAAAATGATCAGTGTTCTGCTCTACCAGGTGTAACAACTGAGTTTAACATCCAGGCATCCATGAAAACGGAATTTATGACATTTAACGGAGTTAGAAGTTAGCAGGATGTTAGCTCGCTAGCTTCTATCTAAATACAATATAGCATGTCCCTGACTGCGGGGTTTTGGAAACAAATTAAAACGTACAGCTTTCTTATCACTTCCAACATAAATGAAGACAGAAAACTAAACAGCAGTGACGTTTGTAGGGTTACTGAAGTTGGGCTAGCTGGTATATAATGATGTGCTACGTGACCGCTAGCGACACAGCTATGTTAGCATAATATAAACAAGCTAACTTTTTTTCCACTCGATAAAAGTTAACGTGAGTGTTCTCGGTGGTCAGGAACAAATGTAATCGCATGGCAGGATGCTGTAAAAGGACCAAACTTCAGTCAGGAGGACAACTGAGACAATCCATCCACAATACGAGGTTAGTCATTCATATACTGCTGCATGGGCTGGGCTGTAGTTACATCCTAAGGTTTTAAAAACTGAGCTTAAATAAATGATTAGCGGTAATAAAAGCCGAGGGAGGTCAACAGTGATCACTGACTGTTTTAGGAGCTTTTTGAGATCAAATAGAAGAAAATACATAACATTAAACATGTTAACAACACAAAAGCCATATTAAACGCAGACTACTTTAGACCCGGAAGTAGGATTCGTCGCGTCATCACTGAACAACCGGATTGTACAATCAATTTGCAGATTTCATCATTAACAGATTCCGAGATTCTAGAGAAATTCATGTATGCAAGGGACAAAACAAAAAAACATTCCTTGGTCCAGCCATGGACAATGGATACAATCATGACTTTGTAGTGGAAATCACTTCATGTGTGGAGTGGACTGAGGTCTATAAAAATGTGAAACTTTTAACGATACTTAGTTCAAAAGTTACCTCGTATTAATGCTTGTTTTTGTGTAAAGGTGCATTAGTGCACATGGCATGGAGAATGTGTAACACTACACTGATCAGGCCTAACATTATGACCAGCTGCCTAATAATGTGTTGGTCCTGGTCTGCAGCTATGCAGCCCCACATACAACAAACTGCAATCCACTCTGTATTCTGACGACTTCCTGTCACTACCAGCATTAACGTTATTGGTAATTTGAGCTACAGTGGCTCATCAGCTGGATCGGATCACACAGCAAGATCCTACAAACAATCAGTCGCTCAACAATCAAAACTTTATAATTGTTTGTTAGACTGAGAGTATCCAGGTTAATGACATTTAATAGACCACTTAAATTTGTTTGCATTATTAGCATCCATGTGTGAATTAGTGTGGATGGGTAAAGGAAGGGTAAATGGACGGATACTTTTATAGTCCTATTTACTCTAACTGAGCACTTAAAGCTCTTTTTACTACAAGTCTCATTCACCCAATCAAATTGGGGTTCACTATCATGCCCAACGATACTTCAACACACAGACTGAAGTAACCATTGATCTTCTCATTGGTAGACAGCTCGCTCTGAGCCACAACCATGCCGATCAAGCAGAGGTTTTGCATATTTTCATCTTTCTGCATCAATTTTATCACAGTAAAGGTGTTTTCCTGGGGTGAGGGAGCAGGTCGCTGTGTTTCTGCAGGATGAGCTAAAATTGGTGCACATCATGAACTTTATCGCTGTCCGGAAAGCTTCATTGAGAATACTTCAAATACATTCGGCCATCACTTGCCAAAATTATTGCTTGCATAAGCAGGCTATATCTGCAACGCCAGCGAGGCTGTGCACAGCTCAAAGCCCTTCCTCCTGTGACCTCATCACCCTTTTGAGATTTCTAAGCTTCTTTGAAAATCCCCACATCTCTTAACTGCGCTGCCTTCTGCCTCCTCCAGCCTGATGCTCAGCCTAAACATGAGTAGACAAATAGGGGAAAGGGCAGAGAAGAACAGCTGCGCCAGTTTCAAGTTCTCTGTAGTAAACTGATCATTTCCTCCCTCGACTGGCTTTAAAAAAAGGAAAAACTGTACAGACTAATTGCTGGGTCGCTGGAGAGGGTGATGGAAATTGGTTACTGTAAGGCAACGAACAGAAACAGAACAGGTTGGCAAGTAGAGCTCAAAGAACACATCGCTTTTCAATCTGGCCCTGTTGCTGGAATCAAATGCCAACATTACATAACATGAGCTGCGAGCTATGAGCAGCCGCAGCCAATGGCGACGGCCGTTTGCTTCCAGTTCCCAAGGGAAGGTGAGGGGGGGTTGCTAAGTAACAAGCCTTGTTGACCCAGCCCCTTGTGGCAATGTTTTCTTCCTAGCTGACAGAGCCTGAGCTCCCTGAGCTACTCTATTCAGGGCTGCCAGCAGCACATGATGGCGAGGGAGACAAAGGCTGTGAGGAGGAGAGGAGAGGGGGGAGACGAAGGGATTGGAAGGAATGTGGAGGAAAGAGAGGAAATATGAAAAGAAGAGCGATGGGAAAAAAGAGGACAGCAGCAGAGTGAGGCAATAACGGGAAGAGATGAGGAAAGAGAAAGCAGGCAGAGATTTGCAGGACTTGGGGGGGAAAAGAAAAGTTGGGAGATTTTAAAAAGCAGATGATTCGCTGGCATGTTTTTCACCAAGTTTTAACGGCAACTTACAGTTTTAGTGATATCGTTAATTCCCCTCAACTTAGTTGTTTTTAACATCATTAACACCACAAGAGCCACAAATATGACAAATTCACTCAAAAGCTTTTTGGGTTGTTTTTTCCCCACATTAAATAACTTCACTTTATTTCTATAAAGTCTTCAAATATGGGACACAAACCAGCATGCACTCTCTCAACAGCATGTGTGACTGTGTTTACTGCTGGTTTCTTAACAGAAGTGTTTTATTTAACATCAATCTCAATAACATGTTTGCTAAATAATCTTAAAAGTTGGACAAAAATAATAATAGTGTTTCTTTTTTTTCAGCCAAAAATATTACAGAGCTTTTTATACAGTTACAAGTATTTGACCCCCTGCTGAATTTATAAGTTTGCTCACTTCCAAACAAATGAACAGTTTCTAGCTTTGATTGTAGTTTTATGTTAATGGACACAGAATATCAACCAAAAAATAAATTAAAAAATACAAAACACACATTACATAAAAGTTACAAAGTGATTTGCGTGACTTTGAGTGAAATACGTGAATACCAGGAAGAATTCTGACACTACCATGTGACGACTACCATCTATCAATTAATGCAACGAGGAGTACCTGATCTCAGCTCGTTGCATGTATAAAGCACACTTGTCCAAAGAAACAGTTTATCCATCCCAGTTCCATCCCAAAAGGACGTCAGGGACAAGATCGTCGGCCTGCACGATGCCTGAACGGCATGGAAATGGAAGAAATATAAAAATGACCATCAGCCCCCCTCGCTCTGGAGCTCCATGCATGATCTTGATGTGAGGATGATCATGAGAAAGGTGGTGGATCAGCACAGAACTACACAGTTGGAGCTTGTTAATGACCTGAAGGCAGTTGGGACCACAGTCACTAAGAACACCACTGGTAACACACACTGCTAAGTGTACAGGATGGCTGCACCGCATAGATTGGCCAAGGCGCGGGGCCACGTACCATAAAGTCTTGAACGAGAGCCACCTTCCCTCAGCCAGAAAACTGAAGATGGGTCATGGACGGGTCTTCCAGCATGACGATGACCCAAAATATAATGCAAAGGCAAAAAAGAAGTGGCTAAAGAAGCACATTAAGGTTATGGAGTGGCCTAGCATGTCTCCAGACTCGGTACTATACAGTGGGGCAAAAAAGTATTTAGTCAGCCACCGATTGTGCAAGTTCCCCCACTTAAAATGATGACAGAGGTCAGTAATTTGCACCAGAGGTACACTTCAACTGTGAGAGACAGAATGTGAAAAAAAAATCCATGAATCCACATGGTAGGATTTGTAAAGAATTTATTCGTAAATTAGGGTGGAAAATAAGTATTTGGTCACCTCAAACAAGGAAAATCTCTGGCTCTCACAGACCTGTAACGTCTTCTGTAAGAAGCTTTTCTGTCCCCCACTCGTTACCTGTATGAATGGCACCTGTTTGAACTCATCATCTGTATAAAAGACACCTGTCCACAGCCTCAAACAGTCAGACTCCAAACTCTGCCATGGCCAAGACCAAAGAGCTTTCGAAGGACACCAGGAAAAGTATTGTAGACCTGCACCAGACTGGGAAGAGTGAATCTACAACAGGCAAGCAGCTTGGTGTGAAGAAATCAACTGTGGGAGCAATCATCAGAAAATGGAAGACATACAAGACCACTGATAATCTCCCTCGATCTGGGGCTCCACGCAAGATCTCATCCCGTGGGGTCAAAATGATCATGAGAACGGTGAGCAAAGATCCCAGAACCACACGGGGGGACCTGGTGAATGACCTGCAGAGAGCTGGGACCAAAGTAACAAAGGTCACCATCAGTAACACACTACAACGGCAGGGAATCAAATCCCGCAGTGCCAGACGTGTTCCGCTGCTGAAGCCAGTGCATGTCCAGGCCCGTCTGAAGTTTGCCAGAGAGCACATGGATGATACAGCAGAGGATTGGGAGAATGTCATGTGGTCAGATGAAACCAAAGTAGAACTTTTTGGTATAAACTCAACTCGTCGTGTTTGGAGGAAGAAGAATACTGAGTTGCATCCCAAGAACACCATACCTACTGTGAAGCATGGGGGTGGAAACATCATGCTATGGGGCTGTTTTTCTGCCAAGGGGACAGGACGACTGATCCGTGTTAAGGACAGAATGAATGGGGCCATGTATCGTGAGATTTTGAGCCAAAACCTCCTTCCATCAGTGAGAACTTTGAAGATGAAACGAGGCTGGGTCTTCCAACATGACAATGATCCAAAACACACCGCCCGGGAAACAAAGGAGTGGCTCCGTAAGAAGCATTTGAAAGTCCTGGAGTGGCCTAGCCAGTCTCCAGACCTCAACCCCATAGAAAATCTGTGGCGGGAGTTGAAAGTCCGTGTTGCTCGGCGACAGCCCCAAAACATCACTGCTCTCGAGAAGATCTGCATGGAGGAATGGGCCAAAATACCAGCTACTGTGTGTGCAAACCTGGTAAAGACCTATAGTAAACGTTTGACCTCTGTTATTGCCAACAAAGGTTATGTTACAAAGTATTGAGTTGTATTTTTGTTATTGACCAAATACTTATTTTCCACCCTGATTTACGAATAAATTCTTTACAAATCCTACCATGTGGATTCATGGATTTGTTTTTCACATTCTGTCTCTCACAGTTGAAGTGTACCTCTGGTGCAAATTACTGACCTCTGTCATCATTTTAGGTGGGGGAACTTGCACAATCGGTGGCTGACTAAATACTTTTTTGCCCCACTGTAGATAATCTGTGGAGGGAGCTGAAACTTTGATGTGGCTAGCAGCAGCCAAGAAGCTTAAAGGACAGAGTTTCAGTAAAGAGGAGACGACCAAAATCTCTCCTGAGATGTTTGCAAACCTGGTGATCAACAACAAGAAAGCTCCTACCGCTGTGCTTGCAAACAAGGGTTTCTCCAACAAGTACCAAGTCAGTTCCTATGAGCTCATTAACTCACTACTTAAATTCTGATGTGGGTCAGTCTTTGGTGTTAAATCCCAACAACACTGTGGATCTTCTAACCCGGGATATTCCTCGGCAATTACCAATCATCAACAGTTCTGCTACTCGCAGGCCACAGCAAGGAGTGAGGAGATGGAACTGCCAGGAGCCGAGACGCGCTGCTCTAAAACCAGGTATTTTCTAATGGAGGAGCTCACATTTTATACTTATGATTCCACTGACAGAATTTCTCATCCACATAATCCTGTAAATGGTCCGACTGTCAGTCAGCTGATCTCAACTATAAAAAAAAAAAAAAAAAACTGACATTTTTACTTCCCAAACCCTGCACGTCAAGTCAAACTCCTGCTGCTTCTCTACAGAGTGGTTAAAAAAGAGAAACACGGAAAAAGCTGTGAAAAGAGAGAAATAAATTATATAAGAAATGAGAATGACAAGGGATTAAAAGACTGTTAGGGAAGTGTAAAATGAGATATGGAAAAAAGTAAGGAAGAAGAAGTCAAGAAAGCTACATTTAAGACTTTGAAACTAGTAACACTACCCTCGACTGAAATGAAGTCCAATTTAAATCAAATTAAAAATCAAAGCAGAAGAGACTGCCCCATTTCTGAATGGAAAGCTATGAAGCTATAAATGGTCAGAACGAGGACATTTGGAAACTAACTTTTCAAAGCCAAGAAGTCTAACTAGGTTTAGTAAAGGAGATAAGACACATTAGCGAAAGTAAACTCCTTCTGTGTGGACTGATTGGAAACTGGCCAACAAAAGCCTACTGTATCACTGCAGTGTGATAAAAAAAAACCAAAAAAAAAAAACCCTGAAGCTGCTGTTTAAGACATTTTTATGTTCAAGTTTAAGGCTATATTTATTTTAAGAGTCTGTCAAAAAAATTTTTTAGAAGCAGTCAATGCCCGGGAGAAAGAAAGAGTGAAGGAGGAGTAATATAGCAAGGCCAAACAAAGACACAGAGCGGTTCACCTCTCACACGGCCCGAGAGGAGATTTATTTATTGCTGCCTGCTCTGCAGAAATCAGCAATCAGCTTTTATTGGCTGAGCAGGAGAGCTTGACACAGACTTACAATAAGTCTGCTACAGTCAAAGGTTCATGGTAGTTTGGTTATTGTCAAACAAACATAAAAAGACCAAAATCAACAATAAATGTATCCAACCAACAACAACTGCGTGGCTATGTGAAGCCTAATTTATATCACTCCTCTGATTAATTCAGGCTCTCTGCAGATTTACATCGTATTCTGTGTCACAGTGCATCTGCATCTTAATATGCACTGCTCAAACAAAAGCCAAAAAGAACAAGAACCAGATATCTATACTGATATGAACCGGGTAATGTGTTAGGAACACAAGGACGCCATGTCGTTTGATGGAAATGAAAACGATAAACCCACAGAGGACTGATTTCAAAATAAACTAGTCAAGCTAGTCCATTTTGACGATATAGTACTCGATATTCTGCTTGGCTCCCACATGCTTGTATGCATGGCTGACAACATCGGGGCATCCTCCTAATGACATGATGAGTCCAGAGCATCACTGAGCTCCTGGACACTCTGAGGGGTAACCTGGCAGCATCGGATGGAGCAAAACATAATGTCTATTGGGTTGAGTTGCGTTTCTATTGGTCAGGTGACTACCTAATGGCAGTCAGGGTTCTGTTGCCTAGTTTATAGAGGTTATGTGCCCCCTTAGCTATGGCTTCTTCAGACCCCTTCACATGTCTGTCACATGTTTAGGGTGAACTTGCTGTCACCTGTTAAAGAACAGATGGTAGACCTGCCAGTTCTGGTATTCTATGGCAAATGCAAATCAGGCACCGCGGTGCTGAGCAGTGAGCACAGGGCCAACTAGAGCAGGGGTCTCCAACTCAGTCCTTGAGCGCTACGGTCCTACAGCTTTTAGATGCACCCCCACTGCAACACAGCTGAATCAAATGAAAAGCATCTCTCGAGGACTGGAGTTGGAGACCCCTGCACTAGAGGTTGTACCGCTGGGCCCTCAGGCCACCTTCATGAAGTCTGTTCCCGATTGTTTGGTCAGAGACACTCACACCAGTGACCTGCTAGAGGTACTTTTGTAGCTCCCAGTGCTGATGCAAGCTGCTGATGGGTTAAAGGCCTTCTATGGCCCTGTCCAGCTGTCCTAGAGTAACTGCCTGTCTCCTGGCATCTAAGCCATGCTCTTCAGACTGTTCTGGGAGACAGAGTAAAACTTCTGAAAATGTCACTTATTAATGTGCCGTCATGGAGAAGTTGGACTACCTGTGGAACCTCTGTAGGGTCCAGGTATTGTCTAATGTTACCAGATGTTACCAGCAGTGGCACTGACTCGAGCCAAATGCAAAACAAGTGAAAACAGTCAGAAAAGATCAGGAAGGGAAAACGTCAGTGGCCTCCACCCTTAAAACCATTCCTGTTTCGGGTTTGTCTCTTCGTTGCTCCTCTAGTGCACCTGCTGTTAATGTCATTAAAACTAAAGCAGTTAAAACCAATCAACAACCCCCTCTGCTACTTAAATGACCAGATTTTTTCACCCTCACAAGCTATGGTGATCACCTTGAATACACAAATAAGGACCAGACCTTCTGCTTCACTGAGGTTAGTGACACATTTATAAATAATCACTTATCATTATATGTAATAGGAAATTCAATTGAGAAACCAATTATGACAAACCATGTGAAAGAAGCAGGATAAATCCAGGTACTTTCTCATTCTACATCACAAATTCAATTTGTTATAAAGCTTTCCTGCTCACTGATTTGCAGCATCACCCACAGTGCAGTACAACTCAGAGGTATTCATTTGGCAGCAGTGGTTGTCGTCCCCCCCCACCCTGTGAAAAAATGTTAAAAATTGCTCAATGTTAAGTTGCAAGCCTTATTATTGCCTAACCCGCTTCCCTGTTGGTTCACATAGACTTCACAGGAAAAGCCTTTTTTTATGAAGTAAAGCAGTGATGACAAGACTGGACCATCAATCTGGTTACTTTATCACTTTCACTGTAAGGAATATCAAGGCTGCTCTTCCCCTTGAAAATACTCTTATTCACACAGCACAGTCAAAATACAGTGAAGCAAAGGAAGACTGAACCTGAGTGAGTGTGTTAAAGTAAACGTGAGAAGTTAACCGACTGATCGACATGGTGACTGAGGTGTCGTGCATTTTAGGAGCAGCGGGGCAGCGAGTGTTGTAGTGCACAAGAGTGTCGGAGAGGAAGAGCAGATGCAGTGAAGATGAATGGAAGCTTACCTGCTCCGTGGCCAGCTTTTTGTTGGGCTGTCCGCTGATGAATGGCTGTAGCCTGCAACACAGACAGCAACATCATCACACTTAGCCTTCTTTATTTTCTTTAGCTCATTTGTTTTATTACTGTTCAACATAAGTCCTACTAATCATAGTGAGGCAGAGGAGCTAGCTTGTATTTGACACATTGCTAACATCAAACTCAAACATGAAACATTTTCTATGTATTCTAGGTTCTTTTGTGAATAAAATCGGGTTAATGATATTTGCGGTTTCACAGCATCCCAGCTTCTTTTGGAACTGGGTTGTAAACGTGCTTCTTAAGTGGAATCATTGACTCTATCTCCTTGGTGTTGTAACTAGATTATTTGATGTTATATGGCACCCCATAAACAGCAGCTTCCACAACAACCAAACCAACCAACACATCTGGACTTCGTTCACACAGTCTGTGTGTGCAACCAGCAATATTCATCAGTACTGGACAAACACTGTCCCTGTAGGTCTTTACCTTACAATATAAAGTGCCTTAAGGTGACTGTTGTTGCGATTTAGTGCTTTATAAATAAAACTGAAATGAACTGAACAGCACAGCAGTCCTACAGTGAAGCAAACACATTGCCTACAAAGGTTACAGACTAATGGGCTCCCCTTTGTTTTAACAGTGCTGAACAGCAAACACTGAAATGACATAAAATACTTAAAATTAACCTTGATTTTTAACAGCGGCTGGTCTTTATGACCTTGAAGTTGCACGACTGTAGAAAATGAGTTCCATTACTCAAACTGAAGCACAATCTGAAATGCCAGTGAGTCTACAAGAGGATTAAATGTGCGGATTTTATGAACCCCTAAAAGCCTGAAAGTAAGATATTCATTATTTTTCCAGACATTAGAAGATAATAAAATCTTCTATTCTGAGGCCAGTTCAGATTACATTTCACTGTTAACCTCAGCAGCGAGGACACCGCCTGCCTGCTTCTGCTCAGCTTCGTTTCTTTCTTCCACCGCATTCGTGTCCTCTCTCTTTGTCCCTGATTGGCTAACAGATTCACATACCAGTTTCTCTTCAGTAAGCTCATGTTAGCAAGGTGTTACCTAAACATACCCAGTATAGTAACATTTTCCCACAAGTACAAGCTAGTGGTGAAGGGATTCGGTGTTGTTGTTGTTGTTGACATTTTACAGTTTAAGCCAATGTGCTGGAGAGCATGTAAAAGCACACTGCTAGCATGACTAATAATAAAGGACCTCCTTTGTGCTCCACTAAATAATCAGGACTTTTACAGTCAATTTAAGCAGAACAGGAACAAGGGAAATCGAGCTATCACAGCAGCCTTCTGGGGACGAAATAATGGCTGATATAATCATTAATAAAAATTGTAATGACAATAGCTCCTGCTGATACCAGTTCCTGCTCATTGTTGCCATTTGGACAGATGGGACAGCAGAACATTGCTGTATGTCGGATGGCTCTTTGCAACCACTCTTACAGAAAAAAAAGCACATTTTATTTGTACTTGACGCTGATGCAGCATTTAACTCTTGACACAACACAGGTAGAGCATTGTATTATCTTAGTGGAGCTGGTCTCTGTTGGCTTCAGGGCGACTAGCTCACATTTCTAGGCAACTGCGATAAAAAAAAGGAAAAGAAAAAGAAATGGTGTGAATGAGAAATGAGCCCAAACTGTGAGTGACAGGCAGAGCGACTGTCTGTCTCTGTGAGTGCAATCTCTTCCTAGACAGTCGCGGAGATAATCAGCAATGAACGCACCACTGGCAGTAATTCCTAAGCAGCCGTCCCACCACCCCACTGGCTGGAATTAGCATTGTTCCCGAGGCTCCCCACCCCCATTTTCTGCCCACCCGGCCCGGCGCTGAGCTCTCCCTAGAGGCTTACAGTAAAGTGCTCAAATCTCACTGATAAGACGCAGAGCGCGAGTGAGCTTTTAATTAATCTGCTTTAACCGGGGGGAAAGGGGAGGAGGGGTAAAAGTGAATGTGGCATCTTCACCCCCCAACATCATCATTCCCCCCACCTCCTCCTTTCTCAAAGCTCATTATAAAATCCCAGTCAGGCCGGCGAAATGCTCCCCGCTGAGAGAACTATTTAGGGCCCCGTATATGTGCTAGACAAGACTGGCTCCCATGAGCCCTGACCTGGACACTGTGGAAAGAGGGAGGGACGGTGGAACCATGAGAGGAAGTGATGTCGTTAGGCAACAGGCAGTGGAAGGGGGCAAAAGGGTGAGAAGAAGAAGAAGGGATAGAGGGCAAAACAGCACGGGAGCGAATGAGGAAAAAGATTGGGTGAGGGCATGGGGAGGCATGGAGGGGGAACGCGGGGGAAGCCTGAAGAGAAGGAAGGTGCTTGGATTAAGAGAACAAAGGAAAACAATATTAAAGAATAAGATCAGCTAATAGCAGAAAGAGAAAAGCAGAAAGGAAGAAAAGAGCGCACAGAAATATCAGAATGGGAAGAAGAAGAAAAAACTGAGACTCAGGAGTGTTGACTGATTATTCCAAGGTTGTTCCTCACAGAACTAAGGCAGTAGTTCCTCCAGATAAACAGTCTTAATTAGCTAACCTTTGTTGTGTTGTGCTGCTAAGTGAAACCAAACACAAATTAGCTGAATCAGCTGCAACAGTTCTACATAATGGAGTTTAATTCTACGTAGCAGCCAGTCGTGGTGCATTCGTAGCTAGTGTGCCAGCTGTTTGAAGACGAGTGTGTCGTTCTTTTCAGCAGGTTTCTCAGTCGCTCATAATCACATTTGGAAGATATGCCGTGCATACTGATAGGAAAAAGAAAAAGGAGTGAAAGGTGTGAACATTTTACCTTTGGTAATAAATTTGTAAACTAAGACAATGACAAATGTTTCCCTGATTTAAAGCCATTGTGAGTGAGTGAATGAATAAGCCAGGGTGTTAACGGGGTAACACCCTGGGGATGTTTGTCAGTGTTTTGACACTTTACATAACACATGGAATACCTTTTCATGAGCTTGATATTTTTGTAAATAGGAAAAAAAATCTAATTTTAAATCGGTGCTCTGGCTGACATCAAACCACTTCCTGTAATTGCAACAGTTAGAGCGACTGATAGCGAGTGGGGTCAAAGGTTAGAGTCACAGGGCTATGAGAACACCAATGCTCCTCGAATGAACAGATAAAGACAATTTAACTGAGGTCAATGAAGGTTAAAAGAGTCGAGTAAGTGCTGTGGAAACAGCAGTTTTAACCTCTCCAGTGCTGATACCGCTCTCAGCTCTTCCACCACTTTGACTGAGACTAAAATATCTTGTCAGTGGTTGATAGACCACCATGAAATTTATAAAGAAAACCATGTTACCCCAAGAGGCTGTCAACTTGAAACATCTCCACAGCGTTAAGACTGATTGTCACAACATGTGCTGTCAAAAAACCCCAAAGACAACACAAAGACCAAAAGCAAGATTCCCCATCAGCTGTACTTAGACTTAGTGTTTGATAATTGCCAAATGATAGAACATCCAAATATTAAACTATGATCCCAGGAAAAAAAACAGATGTGACACTGCATCTCTGATGTAGTTTTGCATACAACTCATTTAAAATTAACACTCCAAAAACCAGAGGCTTTGATTTTGGAGCTGTAAAAATAAGTCAGTATGATAATAACTTGTGTGTTATGTAGAGTAAATATTATGTTATCAGAAATAAATGTATGTATATTGTTCTTAATGTTTATATCAATGAAGAATCTGGATAAATATTAACTGATACGTTATGGAGAAGGAGTGGACTAAAAGTAAGTGGGCAGTTCTTTCCACTCATTTTAGACACGTAGGCTGTCTCAGGACAGGGTTAGTGAAATTGGAGTGTAGTTTTCTTTATTTTTTATAGCAGTTTTATCATTTTTCCCTAAATGACTTTGCATGCTACCTGCATAAGCAAAATAAATTTGTCCAGGTCACTTTTTTGAGTTATGACATTATTTATTTCAGCATTATGGCCTCACTTATTTCTTAAAATAGCTTATTTTAATGATCATGTATTTGTCTTTTTTAGGATATAATAAAACACATTTTGGAAATGATACCTCTGCCTGTATGTCTTTGGGTACATTTAAAAAGTAGTACTGTGCAATACTACAAGTTCTACTATTGATTTGTGCGACTGATAACAATACTTGCTAATGTAGGGGAGAGCAGTGTGTCATGACTTTGCAAATTCTGAACACATTTTAATAAAATACATTTATAATATAGTTTATAATCAGTGTTGGGCAAGTTACTTTGAAAAAGTAATTAGTTATAGTTACTAGTTACTTCTTCAAAAAAGTAACTGAGTTAATATTCTAAAAGTAATTAATTACTCAAAAAGTAACCATTGTGTTACTTTAAAAAAAGTTTAACCCTCTGGGGTCGAGGGTATAATTGGCAATTTTTAACTACTTTTGATGTTTCCTCTACATTTCACCTTTAAAAACTATTTACTTTGCCTTGTTTGGTATCATCCTTTTCAGCACAACCTCACGTGTCTGAATTTACAGTTATGTTTTCATTTTGACATACTGTATTAACACAATTTATCTAAAATCAGACAAAAAACATAAAATCAGAGTAGAAAAAGTTATATTTTTCACTGTAACAACCACTAAACATGTTTAATGAATCATATTTCATAACTTTAAATGCAAATATAAATTGTCAATTTTAAAGTCCTGTGCACAAGTTTTGCAAAAAACAAACTTATTTGCATCCATTTACCTTTTACCTTGATTTTTTTAAATAACCATTTCAAACTATTTACAGAACAATCAGCTGTTCTTTATTCAATAAGATGCCACACAAATTATTTGTGCCACTCCAAATATTTCTGTCCACTATAAAGGAGAACATCACAGCCTGATACCTGCAGGTCTGACAGCAGCAGGTGCATCACTCCTGTTTCTACCTGGAGACAGCAGTCGCCTCATTGTTCTGACACACAACACAAAACTATCCAAACTACACACTAACTACACAAGACAACATGAACTACACACTCCAAACACGCTAAACGTCACAAATCTCTCACATCTCAAAACTCTCTTTTTCTGCTGTCTCTCTCTTGCCTTCACTCCTAAAACTTCTGTTTTTGTTTGGGGTTTTTTGCTCATAAGCAGAGAGTGCTCGCTGCGCTGTCCTTAGACAGTAAACGTGACGAAACTATTGAGGAAAAAACGGCGCGTATATATTGTTTATCATGACTCTGGTTTTACGTGGCCTATCAACACAATTTAAAAACTGGTAAATATCACCTTGTTGCTTTATCTTTAAGTGGTCATGTGATTGGCTTACCACGACTACTTTATTCTCCCTCAGTCAAACAGCAGCACTCATGTGATTGTTTTGCCCCCTTAGCTCCAGGTGTTGTGCTAGACAGTGATCGTGATTGCCGTCCACGGGAGCGCGCAGCTGCTTAAAGCTGTAGCGTCCAGATTACTTACAGCTACTTCCGTGCAACTGATATAAGATGAGGCTGAACACAGCTTCAACTGTCTGTTTATTGAAAAATAAATGGTTCGATTACTGGCTCCTCCAGTCTGCATGCCAAATATCCTTGGGCAAGATACTAACCCCAAATTGCCCTCCGATGCGTTCATCGGAGTGTGAATGTGTGTGAATGTTTATTAGTTGCACTTGTGTTTAGAAGTGCTTGTATGAGTGTGTGTGAATGGGTGAATGAGGCATGTTGTATAGAGCGCTTTGAGTACTCCGGGAGAGTAGAAAAGCGCTATATAAGAATCATTTACCATTAGTTGTAACGATAGGAATAGTAATTAGTTAGATTACTCGTTACTGAAAAAAGTAACGCCGTTATTCCCATCACTGTTCATCAGCTTTTCATTTATTTTGAAACTTTTTTTTTAAGACCTGGAACATAAACGTGTCTGTCTCTGAAGCACTGAGGGGCAACTTCTGTTGCTTAAATGTGAAATAAAGCTATAAATAAAATAGACGTGACAGTCAACACAAATGGTTCAGATTTTTCAGAATGCGTGTGTCACATATCCTTTTTATTTTAAGAAAACTAACTTTTAACACAATTCAGGGTTAAAAGTTACAACCACAGCATTGGTATCAATAGTATCAATATTCAGATTGATCCACCGATCTCTATCAAAAAGTAATCTATGTGGAGTGATGTGCTGGAGTGCATGTCAATGACCATGACATACACTTCATCTGACACTTTAAGCACTTGCTATTGTAACTATGCAGATAACTTCTATAACTTCTGTTGCATGTCATAATTTTTGGATTAGTAAGTTTGACGTAGTGACTGATTTTTTGTTGTTGTTGTCACAAACACTGATTATTCATGAACAGCTTTTAGTGAAAGTTTTGTCATGTATGTCGGGAGAAAATCGGACAAACTGGTCCTTTAAAAACCTTCAAATTTGCAACCGCACATGAGCTAAATAAAACTGTGCGGTTGAATTGAATCTGATTCTTCCTCTTGTACACTATTACAAATGTTTTCATTTCAAATTCATACAGAGAGTCTCAGGAGTGCCTTACACTGAGTCAGATTTCCTAATGAAACCCGTTGCTGCGAGTGTAAGATAAGATAAGATAAGATAGAACTTTATTAATCCCTCGGGTGGGTTCCTCTGGGAAATTCGACTTCCAAGAAAAGCACAGCAACGACCGAAGTTACAGTTACAGAATTGTTATATATATATATATATATATATATATATATATATATATATATATATATATATATATATATATATATATATATATATATATATATATATATACACACACACACACACACACACACACACACACACACACACACATATATATATAAATACAGAGACAAATATAAATAAAATATACAAAGGGGATAAATAGAATAAATAGGAATAAAAAATAAAAATACAAGTGAATTGCACATTTCAAGTATTGAGTCTATTGCACTGTTGACTATTTACAAAAAGTATTGCACAAGGTATTGTACAGTGAGGTGAAGAGGCACTACAGCTTAGTTGTTCCCCCCTCCTTTGTCCTCCTGTTTCCCCTCCCTCTCCCCTCCAGAGAGGAGTTAAACAGTCTGATGGCGTGTGGGACAAAGGAGTTTTTAAGTCTGTTAGTTCTTGTCTTGGGGAGAAGCAACCTGTCACTGAACAGACTCTTCTGATTGTTTATGGTGTGTATAAAGTCAAAATACACACTCGCTCCATTACCACATTCGCTTCCCCCATGATTTCATTTCCTACAGCGGAGCCATTTTCATTTTGCAATAACTCTGCTCGTCATTAGAGCTTCTAATCATTCTGCAGTATGTCGTCTCTCTTCTCGTTTCCATTGTGCGCCGGCGTTCGCGGGACATTTGTTGTTGTTTTGCTCGTTAGCATCGAGGAGGGATGTTTCTACGAGCCTCTGCTTTTTAAATCGAGATGATTGCACCTGTTTGTTTTTTTGCGTTCGGATCAACTTCCATTTCTCCGCAAATGAACTGAGGCAAAACCAATATAAGGGAATAATTTCACTATTCGTACAATAATCCAATCAATAAGATAACAAAGAGGAAGGATGGAGGCGAGGAGGGGAGATAATCTGCAAACTGGGGGTTGAATAAAATTAGTTCTGCGATGAGCGCGGATGTAAAT
Organism: Maylandia zebra; assembly: GCF_041146795.1. Classification (NCBI taxonomy): domain Eukaryota; kingdom Metazoa; phylum Chordata; class Actinopteri; order Cichliformes; family Cichlidae; genus Maylandia; species Maylandia zebra. The sequence continues at coordinate 6,279,141 of NC_135185.1, forward strand.
AAAAGATGATAATAATCTGAGCTTCCAACTCGATTTTCCAGCTGGGGACTAGATCCTTGGAGACGCACGCGCACACACACGCACGCACGCACACACACACACACACACACACACACACACACACTCACTCCTTCAGCTCTTCGGCACAATTAAATCAGGCATAATCACCCACACATATACACACACAAGAAACTGCAGTGCCCACTCATACTTTCCCAGACACACAAATACAGCCTCACAATACAGCCTCACACACACTCCCCCACAAAGAGTGTGTGCCTGTGATTCGTGTCCATTCAGGCTGCAGTGCATTGTGGGCCGGTGTGCAGCTTGGCAAGAGGAGACACAGACTCAGCCAAAAGAACTGATTGTGTTTTCTTCTCTGGCCAGTCCATCCAGCACTAACCCCATTACACACACACACACACACACACACACACACAGTACCTGGTACTGCAGATTCAAAAGGGTGAAGGGTTATATAGATGGCTGTTTATATGCAAAGACACGAAGGAAGAAGCACAATACAATCCTGAAAATCTGCATACCGTCAAACACACAATCAGCCGCTGTAACACACAACTGCAGAATCTGTACTTCTGTACAAACAGCAGTGTGAAGTAACTCAGATATTTTCCATCAAATGTGACAAAATTGTATTTTTCCTGGAGGGCATACGAACACCAGGACCGGGTAACTGGTCTGATCTACCCTAAACTTAGGTTTAATACAGCACGTGTTTCTCTGTCTGCAAACACACTTAAGGGTCATTTACTTTGCTACAAGTTATGGATGTAACATGGTTAAACCGGACAATATGATCCACAGGAAGATACCACAGAACTATATGTTCAGAGGTCCAGTCGATACTTTCTAACTCTTCTAACGCTACTAACTCTTTCACCCATAAAACAGACATTTGACAACCTCTGCTGTGCCACTGATAATGAGTTTTGACACCTCAATATATCAACAAAGATTTGGTTTGACAAATAGAATAATTTTATGCGGGTTTTTCCAAGGGTAGCTGCTTAGGCAAAGACCACCCTCGCTAACATACCCTCGCTAACATCTGATGCACACCCAGTCACTGTCCCAATAGCAGGCCTGAAACACGAAAGAAACCGCTCAGTTCAGAAAAGAGTTTTAAGGGTCATTCTAGGCTTCAATCAGACATTCAGCTGAACTCTCTTCAGGCACAATAACGAGGAGTGCTGTAAAAGATGATCTCGCCCACAATGAGATCTGATCTCATCTCCAAGGAATCGGTCCAGGATTACAGAGGACAGTGAGGTAACCTTAGCTCTGTCCAAATATCAAACAGATCTGTAGCTCGTGAACATTACAGGCTCTAATTGAATAACGAACCATCTTGTGTGCTATCCTTCGTTCCTGCTGGTGGTTCCTTCAATCGCTCGCCTCAAAGTTGGGATTAGTTTAACTTGGGCTGAATAACAGTTGATACTGCAGGTGATAAGATACCATGTTCTGATCCTTAAATCTACAGACAAACTGTAGGAAATTCTCCAAGAACACGCTTCCAAACGACCTCAAAATTCTCAGCCAACCACTGCTGATGAAAGGCAAAGTGGGCTCATTCCACAGTAATGAGATTTTTCTTAATAACTTCATGAAGTTAATCATATGTAGGACCTAGTAATGACATTACTTTCTTCATTTCACTTTTACAATCTGACACGCTGCTGCAGCTATGTTAGATGAAACAAAGTAAAAATGTGATTGCATTTGTAAAAACATCATCAGTAACTTGGTCTATGAAACTGAAAATACTGACTTTTCAGTCTTGGTATGGTTCAAACTCCCCAAAAACACTGGACCTTTCCCATTTTATTTCCCAACATTGCTCATCTTTAACAAATGGTTGCACATCATGTCATAATTAACTTGGGAAATTAAGTTGTGCGACTGCTTTCACAACTTTGAGCCTTCTGCAAGTGAGACCTTTGATACAAGTTTACTTTGGCTGGCTAAAGTAAAGACAAGACTATAAATGATGCAACAAAAAAAACAAACAGGCACATGAGGTCCGTACTGAAGTCTGTCATGTCAAATAACAAGCAAGGTTCAGAAGGAGCTCAACGCTTAACAGCAAGAAACAGATGAAGAACATCGTCACAGACTTGTATTGTGCATTGCAACAATGCTGCGTGGATGTTCCTGGTGAAATTAGCGCCTTCATTTTTGGGGGATTTCCATCAGTTTCTTAATGCACTTGTGAAAGCTGGTACACACACAGAAACATGCACACACAGGGCCGCATTTAATAACCCACTAACCCATCCGTGGCCATTTGATGAGAGCTGTGACATTTCTCCAGATGGATGGGATTTCTGGGTCAGTTAGCACCCAGCTGCTTACTGTGGCGCTGGGCTCTTCCTTTGCAGATATTCTGGGGGAGCATGACCAGTCTTGTGAACAGAGATTAGAGATTCAGCGAGACGGGTGGCTGTTAACGGCTGTGGGCTAAACGCACACACACATATTAATGAGAGTTGTGTGACAAGAAAGCCATGCAGCCCAGCTTTTGGTGGAGGAACAAGGAAGGAGTGCGAGTAATTTTGAGTTGGCCTTTTAATGAGAATGTATTTTGATTTTCAGGCTCATGATAAATAAGTTTAAGTTTGATATTTTAGCTTGGTTTTCTTTTAAAATTATTTGCACCACAAATGTTTAATTCACACATAAAAATTAATTAAATTTTTTTATGTCGATTTTAAATTTCAACAGAAATGTAGAAAAACGTGGAAAAGTTGTATGTAGTTTTTTAATTTCTTTATTTAACCAGATAAAGGATTAAGAAAACCTCCTATATTATACCAACCTGACCACATAAACAATAGAGGTTAGACCTCAGCCAGAAACAGAAACATCTGCTCTTTTTATTGAAGTGCTCTTGAGCAATAGTTCTCCAGGCTCTTACACTCATTTTCAGTCAGTACTTAAACCTGACCATTTTCGTTTGTAAGGCCACTTAGCACTGACCTATGAATGATTCGAGCATAAATCAGAAGAAGATGGGCCTCCAGTGCTGAGAAGTGAAATTTGGGTATTTTATTAGCACAAATCACATCATCACAGTAAATGGACCCAGCTTGCTAACAAATTTTGACAGCTTCATCAAGTTGTTTCTTAGCAAAACAAACAGCAGACAATGAACTTCACCAATCATACAAACAAGCTGCATACGAATGCAGGTCATCGATTAGACTTCAGACTAAAACTATGAGTTAGAATATTAAAATATTACTACTTTTGTTAACAAAATGAACTTGGAGTGTACCGTGAGGTGTCACGGTGTTATGAAGCAGGGACACTGAGTGCGTGCTTCTTCAAAGGCTGCTAGTTTGACCAGAGGGAGGATCACAGTCTTCCACGCCACTAATCACACAAATGGGGAGGATCACAAGCTATTAACCCCCATCTACACAAACAGATCAGTCATAAGTCTGAAAGATCAAAGAGTTAACAGCAGCAACACACTCAAAGCCAGACCTTGTGGCGACAAAGTCACGCTCGTTTTCTAAAATAAACTCTAGATGATTTTTATCCCGTGCACACTTTGGTACTTAAATTACATGATTTGACATGATGCTTAAATTACATTTCTCTCCTCACAGTCATTTCTCACGTGACTGCCGACTCTCCTGTGTGACGGTGCAGCTCGAGCAGTGAAAATGCCCTTTCACCTCCAACAGAAGAGTTCTCACTCAGATCTAAAAGATTACAGTGCAAATAAAATAAAGTCAAATCTCCAAGCCAGAAAAGCCTCTGCATAGAAAACAGATTATACCCAACTCTGCTGCACAACGTGTCATTACGTCAGCTCGGAAGTCAACTACGGTCTGTTAGAAGAAAGAAAGTATAGTGAAAGAAAACAAACAAGTGAAAGGTAGCCGAACTAATTGCAGGCTTTGATGCATCCAACTTCACAGGACGTAATTAGGGGAAAGTTGTCTAAACACTTTTCTGTTCTCTTTGAACTACAGCACAGCGCAGCTCTTTATACCACAGAAATAATGCCATGAATGTCTTTGAAAGTAAACTAAACAAACAGAGGAACCTTGATGGGATGAAACTAACTAAACTCATAAATGAAGGATGAAACTAATAAGAAACCAAAGGCAAACACAGAATATAGAGAAGATTCAAAACCGACATAAAATATTCTTAATGAAAACTGATGTAGATATATTTCCAATATTAAATATGGACAAACATCAGTGTTCTTTCACATCTATGTAGTGTTTGTGGTCGCCTCTATAAAGGATTGGCCTTCACAGATCAGTGGAGAACAACTTGACTAGCCTTGACCCCATCGACCCACCTTTGGCCGGCTTAACTGCCTGAGGTATCCCCGCAGAGGTGTGGACTCGAGTCACATGACTTGGACTCGAGTCAGACTCGAGTCATTAATTTTATGACTTTAGACTTGACTTGAAAAAATGTTCTAAGACTTGACTTGGACTTTTACACCAATGACTTGGGACTTGAATTGGACTTGAACCGGTTTACTTGAAAAGACTTGATATTTTACCCCAAATATAAAATTTAACATGCATATTATATAGAGATTGAAAATGTGACGTCATTCACGGGTAGAACCGCAAAGGATTCTGGGAACTCGTGGCAAGCGGTACTAGCGCACGCAGGCTTTCAATTAAAATCAGTTACACAGCGATAAAAAGAAACACAAAAATGTCAAGAAGCTGTTGTATTATTAACTGCAATAGCCGGTCGCATGACAGCCACGGGAAGCCGACGGGTAAAGAGATCGGTTGTTATCGGATTACGTCGCTGAGGAGAAATTGTTCGAGCCATGTTTCCGAAGTAACAAAGAGGCGACTGGATTGCAGCCATTCAAAGATCAAATATAACGTCCTAGAACACTCCAGCTCACAGGTTAGTCTGCTCCAAGCATTTCCACAAAGGTCAGTCTGCTGTTGTAGTTAATGCGTCATTTTTCTTAACATAATTGGTGATATAGGTTACAAGCAAGTCTGGCACTGAACAGAAATTGTCGCGCTATGCTCCTTTGTTTATTGTGCATAAATAGTGAATTGTCCTGACACAATATTGCGTTTCGCTTCTGTTATTATGGTACATTGACAAAAACATATACTTTTATTCACAGGATAAAACAGGTTTTTTGTATCACTAATTGCCCAGTACGATTACAGCATACAGTCTTATTGTCACTGCTACATTTCTGTGATGCTACCAGAAATTATTTCCACTGCTAATTAATTACCATTGAGCTCAAAGGTCCTATTAATAAACGGTTAACGAATGTGTATTTATGACGACGATTTGTGAGACTGGTAAACTTATGATACGTACGATGGCCTTTACTTTCTACACTGTGCATTTCAAGGTCCTGCACCCATCCGTCGGTAAACTGTACCTGGGCTTGTTGCAGTGACCTGAAGTTACTAAACTTCATGAGTGTATGCACTCACTCCAAGAACCGTATGATTATAAATATGCATATAAATATGCTACGATGAGATGGCTGACTTCATCTAACTAGCAAATGTTTTCCAGGCTACGTTGGTGATGCAGTTTTTTTTTTAAATGATATTTTAAAAAAATATCATTTATTTATGTATGATATTTTTGTCATGCGATTTTAAAGCCAGTCCTACAACCGCATCCAAGAATAACATGCAGCTTATCTCAGAACTGTCGGTGAAAATTATTCTTGGAGCTAGGTTTAATTGAGCTGCATTTTAAAGAGGTGCAATTTCACAATTTGTGTATATTTTCTAAGTTCACTATTTTGTCATGTGTTGAGAAAAACACAGATTTAAAAATTACATGGTCTAATATTTACATTTAGCATAACTGCAACATTCTTTTTTCGTTTTTTTTAAAGACTCGAAAGGACTTGAAATTCAAAGTTTCAGACTTGTGACTTGACTCGGACTTTTACACCAGTGACTTGAGACTCGACTCTGACTTGCCTGACGTTACTTGAGACTTGACTTGAGACTTGAGGATAAAGACTTGAGACTTACTTGAGACTTGCAAAACAATGACTTGGTCCCACCTCTGTATCCCCGGGGAAAAAATGTCTTGCTGGTCCCATCAATTATACCTGTCAGTTTCATCAATTCCCCGCACGCCCAGAAAGTACATGATCTGAAACGATTAAGTCTATCAATAGGTCAGCTGATCGATAAAAAAAACTGTAAAGGTACAAGCTTCTCAAATGGGATTATGACAGTTTCCAAGGTTTCAGCGACATCATCGGGATTCTGATTTACAGTTTCACTACTGTTTACGTTTACTGCCGCCAATTTGGGGTTGTTAGCATGCTACTACTTTCAGAGTAGAAAATCTGAGTTGAGGGGGCACTTAATCTTGAACACACAATTAACACCAACCATGTAGGACAATCTTACCTTTTTTCTTCTACTAATACTAAGTCAGGAAGCAGTGGTCTTAATGTAAGCTGTTCTGGGCTCTACCTCAGGTTCTCCTGGGGTATTTGATGAAACGCCCAAAAAACTAAAAATAGCTCTGTGATTCTAATCTGTGCTCGTCATCCAGTCTTTAATCTACCCACCCATGCAGAGTAAATGAACTTCAATCACTTGTATCTGCAGACTCATTCTTTCAGTCACTACCCAGAGCTCGACGTGGTCAGACTGTATACTGCATTGTCTTTCAGGTCATTCACAGACTGGTCCTAGTGTCGAACCTCTGAGTGCAAATTATAAATCTCACAGCAAGACAACAACCAAACAGATCAAATCTTCAACTCAGTTCAGACTCCTTAATCTCGAGCATCACACGTGTCCAACAAGAAGGTGAGGGGATCATCAATTATCACTTCCCCCAATCTAACTGGTTCTCGGTGGTGGGCTGGCATAGCAACAGTGGTAACAGTAGCGTGGCTCTTCCCACAAGCATCTGTTAAGTGAAGCTGCTAAAAAGAAAGAGTGGTAAACATCTTTTCGGGAGGCATGGAAACAAAGTGACCCTTTGGGAAAGTCAAACGAGCTGCTGTTTTCAGAGCAGCCGCATCCACATAACCAGTGCTGCGGTCATTTTGATGAGATACTTTTTTTAGTTTTTGTCTTTTGACAGCGATGTGTCCATGTTCGTTAACTAATAAGCAAATTTTAGGGCTGGTCTGAAATCACCTCCTCCTCCCAATATCATAGACAATAAATATGTTACCCATTCATAAATATTTAATTTCATTAATGAAGTTCAAATAAAGTGCTCCAGTCCCTTTCTCCACCAGTGTGTCTGTGTTTAACCTTTTCTCAGAATTTTGGAGAAATAATTGAAAGAAAACAGCAAAGTTGTCCACGGAATCGACTGCTGCATCCTGCACAGACGGGGGATTTACTGACATTTCGTTCGGAAAAACTTTTCTGAATTAGTATGCAGAAATGCCTCAACTTTATCTGAAGGAAGTGAGCATTTAAAAGTTATAATCCCTCCCTGTGGAACCAGCTTCCCACCGTCAGCAGGAAATCATATCATCTCAGTATTCAAGGACATGCTCGAGACTTTGCTTCCCTTTCTATTTCAGACCTTCGTTTTCTCTACTTTACACGCCTGCGGTCTTTTATTCGTGGATTTTCAGTTTGGGTTCCACCTGGTGCTCTCAGACACGATCGCAGGTGTGTTTAGCTCGTTTTGTTTGGTCCTTCCACTAAAGTTCAGCACTTCAGTCCTGTTTCTTAGGAATAACCTTTTGTTAACATGGCGAAGGTGTAAATGATTTCCTCCAATAGCAGTTGACCTTCTCTTATTTGCTATCGCTCAGGTTACCTCTTTACCTCGATCGCAGGTCACCTGAGACTTTTCACAGCAGTGAATGTAAAGAAAAAAAATGTTTGATTGCAACTGAAGTTCGTGTCAAGTTGCTGAACTACATTACAGATAAAATGTTGTACTTTATACTAAACAGGCAGCTTTAGATATAGGTTACTTTACCGCAAGAATATTAACATATAAAGTAGCAAAAAAAGGACTTAAGTAGAAGTCAAGACAAAATTATTAGTAACATGGGTTTGAAGCCACGTTCAAGCAAAGTTCCATCATTTTAAATGTGAGACTTTGGTGTTTGCTTTTGGCTTATGTGAATAATTAGTTTGTAAAATTTTAAATAATTAAAGATTGACTGTCAGAGGGGGTGAAAAAGAGAAGAAGAGATCTTGGTAGATGCAATTTTTCAGCAGATGAGAACGTTTCAGGATTTTGTAAATATTTCCGCTAAATTTCACGTCAATTACGTGCGTCAATATCTAACATCATCTAACTTCATGATTTAATTTTCAACTTTATTGGGTTACATTATGTGGCACTTCAGGCAGTGTGCAAATCTGTGTGCAGCACAAGATATTTTAAATTCTACCGGCAGCAGAGTTTTGATTGGACGAATCAATGCTGCGATTGTGTGATGTTCAATTGCAGTTTGTTAACCCGAATGTGTGAAGTACTTGGAAACCATGCTGCTACTTCAGGGTCACAGCTAATGATAACCTTCACTACTTTTCTCTATTAGCTTATTGATTACCTTACTAAGCTGTAAGATCCCAATGGCAGCGAGGATGACACTGTTTAAATGTCTAATTTAAAAAAAAAATAGAATAGAACAGAATAGCCATTTATTGTCATTGTACATGCACAATGACAATAAAGTCAATACTGTATCACGGTTTTTGTTTTTTAGGTTTGGCAGTTTAATTCTCTGGAAAATGTTCTTTATGCCAGAATGAGTAAATGTGGGGAAAATAGCTAAATGATGAATAAATGTAATAAAAGAGAAAGTTGCTGTTTTACTTTCCTCACACATCAAAAACAGAAAAAATACTTTGGTGATGACAGCGTGTAAATTTTAAATCACATGTGTTCCCAGAGGAGCTATTTACATTTTGGAGGTATGAGGTTTCTGTGTGACAGCGGCTATTAATCTGAGCTCACTGCACTCGCTTGTGGGGGTCAGAGGTCAAACGGCCATCAATAAGAGTTGGTGGCTGCGTGTGGCGATAGACTTTTCGGCAGCTCTCCTTTGCCATGGCGACCCTTTACAGCAGCGGGGAGTGGCTCCTGACACCTAGTCAGGCTTTACCGTGACAGACAGCGTGCACTTATAAATCACTCTGCCCCCCCGAGGATCACAGCGAGGCCATACGCAACGCTCTCATGGACAACCATCCGTATCCCAAAAACACAATACACAGCATATAACTGCAGCCACTGACACCTACTGTCCAAAGATCAATCGAAGACTCCATTAAAACACTCTGCAGTAGTGTAGGAATATCTGCTATAATTTGAATTATAACGCTCACAGTTTTCAGCTAATTTCCTGAGAGCAGCTCTTAAAATTCCCTTAAAATGAGTTCACATTAAGCTGAAAATTACAAAGACATTTAACAGACAAAGTCGCCATAGTTTGGCACTTATAACATTTTGATTATGAAGCACCTGTCACTGCTGAAACTAGATTCATAAAGTACTGAAACTCACTGCTTGCTAATCTGTAAATATCTGCGTAATAATGCTTGATCACAAGTTTTGGTTGAATTGCACTTGAAATGCTATAAGTAGTAAGTGATATTGTGCAGTTTTTTAAAGTAACAGATAATGTAGGACACTTTTAAAGAACAATGCTGCAAAAACCTAACTGATGCCTCCAGCTTTATGTAGAGTTCAGGAGTGGATGCATGCATGGATGGAGATGCTAATGCCATACAGGACAATTCCTGTATGGCATTAGCGTCTCCATCCATGCCAATAAATGACTACAATAACTGTCATTTATATAGGATATGCCTATAACCTGTTTGTAGGGTGACTTTCTAACATATGTTCAGAGACTTCACATGACACATTCTGGGCTTTGTCCTGATAATTCTTCCCTTACAAGGGAATAAGGGAATGAATAGTTCATTTAAACAAACTATAAATATTTTTGTAACAATTACAAGACTAACAGTGGAACCCAGGAAAAAAGTGCAAATTCATTTTCTCAAAAACCAATTCACTCGATTACAGCGAGACGAGTTTTCAGTGTACCATCTGTCTCTGGAAAAAAGCAAAAATCTTCCACTGTAGGCGAGAAGCTCATTTCTTCAAAAGGAACCTCGTGTACTGAACATCCTCTTCTTGTGCTGAATCACATCTCCTCCTCCTCCTGTATTTGTTCTAATCTGCTCTTCAAGTGAGTCTGTAAATCCTCCCTGCCTCCTCAACACCTCTTTTTTCTTCCTAATAACTCATCATAATAAAAACAGGTAAATCTAGTTTTACATAATCATTGTTATACCGCTGCAGCTTGTCCTTTTAACCCCTAAATTATCCCATTTGAACAATATAAAGAGCAAGAAACAACCGCCTCATCTCGTGTCTTCGGCCTGGCTTTTTCCTTTGCTTCGTCACATCCGCTCAACATGCTTCCTACTCGGCTCTTCTCCTCTTTAAACCATCTTCAAACCCATGGACCTAAAACATGCCACCATCAACATAGTCGCACCAGACCACTGCTGTATGACCCGTGAAGCTGCTGTGATGTTATCATCTGAACATAAGTAGTTTTTTCACACATTAACCGCTCACGGAGTAGCAATATTACACATGGATACTTTTTTGTATCAGGTATTCATGCTTCTGTTAGCTGTGCTACCAACCTGCAAAGGGAAATATGGGCCTGCTAGAGCTCCGCTGTGCTCACCAGCTTGCCTCTACCTGCATGTGTCTGCTGCGTCTTGCTGAGCTTGCCTCAGCCACAAGGCTTTTTTTTTTTTAAGAGCTTTTCAACTGAAAACAGCTGCTCATTGCTGCCGCACAAAGAAATAATGAGCTGAAACTCACTGTAATGCTCGACAAGCTGCAGATTAAGATAGCTTCCTGCCTCTGAAGCACCAGCGCACTGTTTTCACATTGTCATTTAAGGGACAGATGTCCGCAGATCAATATGCATGCCCATCCACGGTCCAGTTCCCTTTTCAGTTTTAGACTGAAAACGTCTAACATAATTTATGGTTTGTTTGTTTTTTCTTAAAGCTGCGTCTTCTGCTTTGATATATTCTCCATTATGTGACCGATTGTTTCTCCAAATCTACACCAATAGAAGTGAAGAGTGCTAAGTTAACATTAACGCTAAAAACACGATAAATCCATATGGAAAGTGGACACTTAACTGACTCACTCCTTGCTCCATTTTGTTCTAAGCTTTGCTTTAATGCTTCTTTAAAGAACCTAAATGCATTGTCGTTAAGCAGAAGCATAACACATTACACCATCGTGATGTAAACTGAGAAGGAGGAGGTCAAGCTACATCATCAACAAGCGGTTTGGGGGTATTTCAATTTGTATTTTTCCTGTAAGCTCTTGAAAAGGTCAGCTTCTTCTCTCTGTGCTCTTTTCAAATAAGAGGTCACAGCTCTCCTGTTTGTCTTTGTAAACTGCAAACCGGCAACACTGCTCGTTTCTTTCTACCTGCTTCAACTTTAATCGGTCAAGGTCTCAACTGCTGCTTTGCCTCTGACACCACTTCACTTAAACGTCTAGTCTGTTTATCCATTTATCAACTTCTGCTGCTTCACTGGGATCATATGTGCTCACGGGACACTTCATTAGGTACACCCTGCAGTGACCACTCCTGCAGCTAAGAACAGGAAACTGAGTCTATACTTAGCACGGGACCAAAACTGGACAATAGGAAAACGTTTCCTGGTCAGACAAGTGTAAACAACATGAAAGCATGGATCCATCCTGCCTTATATCAAATGTTGAGGCTGCTGGTGTCAATGGTGTGTGTGATATTTTTTGGCACACTTACCAACTGAGCATTAGTTAGATGCCTTAATGCACCGTAATTCTCTAAGGTAACTCAATGCTATGAAGAATTGAGTCGTTCTAAAGGGAAAAGACTTCACATGTTTCGTGTTCAGAGATGCTCAAATGCTCAGATCAATGCTGGCTCTTCTATACAAGGTCAAACTAGCAGCTTCTCCTTCACCCTTTCTCTCTTTTTCCTCAAATGTATTCTGCAGTTTCATACAGACGTTCAAAATACAGCACGGCACAAACCCTTATGTTGCATATCTCGCCCTCCCTTCACCCTCCTCTGTCTCACTTTCTATCCCTTGACTAGCTTTCTCCCTCTTGTCTCACCCTCCTCCCCTCCCTCGCTCATCCACTCTGCAGCGACTCTCTGTTAGGCTATCACTCTCTGCCGGGCTTAGCGGCTCGTTTCTAATCAGCTTACTGCCAATGAGACTAAGCTTGAACTGAAAAGGCGATTGAGGGAGGCCGTTTAGCCACTGGCTGACAACTGGCAATAGCTGGAGGGGATGGTGTCAATAAAACTTAGCAAGTAAAAGTAATAAAATATTAAACAGAAAATAATAAATTACATTGGGTTTTAAGACAGTGAGGACCAAGTTGTGAGTGAAGATAAAGAGGGACAAAAGAAAAAGTACTTCAGTGTTAAAGTGTCCCTTCACCCTGCGCCGAGGGGGACAAGTCTTCAGTTGCTAAGCTGTGCTGTGGCCCCGTGAGGCCATGAACTACCACAATAGCATCAACTCTTATAGTGTCAACATTTTCGGTTGCTGGCTGGGCTGTTTTTTCTTTATTCTGTGGCTAAGCTGTGGATAAAAACTGGGATGTTTTCCAAATGGCCCAGTTTTAGAGCTCCCCTCAAAATTCCAGCCCTGGCTGTCCCATTAGTTACAGTGCGAGCCGCGCTGGAGAACAAAGGTTTGGCCGTTGAAAGCTGTTTGGATGGAAGAGGCTGTGCAGGGAAAGCTGCTGTCGCCGCTGTGAGTAGAGCCGGATGTCCAGAATCAAAGGGATGCTCTCATTTCTTCGTGCTTCATTGAGAAATGGGTTCGTCTGCGCAGGGTGGGGAGGGGGTGCAAGGGATTAGATATCTTAACATCTCTCTGCATGAGTGTGGAAGCTAAAGACCTCAGCGTAAATGTATGTGGAATGAGCTTAATTTATCATGCAGCCAGCAGTAAACCCTTTCCACAGGCCTGTTAGCCCCTGGGATGTACTTTCATGTGTGGAATAGCACGTCATGGCATCACTAGCCTGATTATGAGGCAAACTACAATGAGTAATAGAGGGCTCATGATCAGTTTACACTTTTATCTCATCGAGCCATAACATTATGTACAACAACTGCACAGATATAAACGTCCCATTTGGCTGGAGTGACATTTTCTTCCTTAAATTTAGAAGCTGAGCTAAAGCAATTAGTGCATAATCAACGAAACAATATACAGCTCATCTTTTAACTTTTAAGCTTCACAAATAAACCGTTCTGCTGTTTTTTCTTCTGATTGAACATAACACATTTGAATCATATTGATATTTATGTGTGTAATTCCTGATCGCTCTATGATTTGGTATTTCTATTAGCCGATTAGCAATAAATATAGTAGTTTTTCTTCATCGCTGGAAAAAGAAAACAACATTAAGCCATGAACAGAATGATTGAAAAGTGGTGAAATCGGCTTATTTCACATGCATCAGATGGAAAGCAACATGGTCCTTATTTTGGAGTTATCTGTGTGCAAACCTGTGAAATTCAAATCCAATATTATTTTTTCTTTAAGCTCAACTTTTGCTCTCCATCAGTTACTGAGTATCTGCCTCCTAGGCTGCAGCTATAGTTTGATTATAATTAGATAGGGGTTGCTAACTACTAGCAGCCTCAACAGTAATTTTATGCAACAATACAAAACCGGGCATCAATATCTGAATCTTAAAAGTATAGCTGGCTGTCTTTGTTCATGTAATCCCTCCCCGGTGTTATGCTAAATGCTGATCAATGTTTATTTATTTTCAAATTTGAATGAACCTCATTTTATAGTGTATTTGGAAAGTTTGCCGCACATTAGTTTTTCACATTTTCTGTTTTAGCTTCAACTTGAACTTTTCTGAGATTTTTGCAACTAAAAGAAAAAACCATAAGTAAGAAATCAGGTCTACAATGCACCGTCAACAGAAGCAGCAGCAACACGTTTTCTTGGGAATGACCTCAAAGCCTGGCACACTTGTCTTCTGACAGCTTCCTCATTCTTCAGAATAAATTAAACTCCACTGGTTAGATGAGGGAACATTAGTACAGGTCTCTTTAGAGGTGCTAGAAAGCCTTCAGGTCCTGAAACCACTCTTTTTTTTTAGTTGTGTGCTTCAGGTTTTCACCTAGAACTGCTCTATATTTTCTTCATCCACCTGTCCCTCTATGCTAACTAGTCTTCATGTCACAGTCAGAAAAACATCTGCACAGCATGATTCTACCACCACCGTGTTTGACTGCAGGGATGGTATTAATGAGGTGATTCTCAGTGCCTAGTTTCCTCTGTACATGTTTTTGGAAATAGTGGGCAGACAGTTCGATTTTTGTCTCCTCAGACCAAAAAAAGTCTCGCATCCCGTGGTCTGAAAGCCTTTTGGATGCCTTTTGGTTAACTCCAAGCAGTCATATGCCTTTTAAACAAGGAAAGCTCTTCACCACTCCATAACGGTGTGACTGGTGGAGTGCTCCAACCACGGCAGTCATATGCCTTTTAAACAAGGAAAGCTCTTCACCACTCCATAACGGTGTGACTGGTGGAGTGCTCCAACCACGGCTGTCCTTTAAAGGTCTCAACTCCAGAAAGAAACACTGGATCTAATTTACAGTGCCCACTGGGTTTATGGTTACTAGTCTGACAACCAGGGAAACCAGATCTAGGAAAACAGTTGCTCCATTTTAGGATTATGCTGGCTGCTGTTAGAGACTTTCAACACTGTGGAGATGTTCTTTTATCCCCAGATCTCACCTTGACACAGTCCTGTCTTATAGCTCTCCTCTTCATGGGCTTTTCACCGAGATATAGCTGTGAGACCTCATGGAGGCAGGTATGTGACTTTCCTAATTACATCGACTGGATTTAATTAGAGAACAGGTGCACTCTAATCAAGAAGCAGAAGTAGCTCAAGGACCACTGATATAATAAAGATGCCCTGAGTTTAATTATTTAAACAGGGTCAACTACTTCGCCCAACGGTATACTCCCCTATTCTGTTTTGAAGTCAACAACATGCTTTTTCTTTGTCACTGAAAAGTAATGTGTGTAGGTCAATGAGGAAAAAGCCAAATCGATTCAAAGATGAGTCTGAAGCACACCAAATGTGGAAAACCTAAAAGGCTGTGAAAGAACAACACTATAAATCTACCAACTGATGCCCTTAAATTTTGGAAAAGCCTCAAATTTTGCGTAAACAACCTTTTAATCTCATCGGCAGTACGTGCCACCCACATGACATGGCTTCTGGAGAGTCCCTGCGTGTACATGTGGTAGTAATCAGAATCAGAAATCAGAATCAGAAAGGGTTTTATTTGCCAAATGTTGAGCAGGTTTACAACATTAGGAAATTGCTGCGGTGCTTCAGTGCAAACATACTGTCATAAATTGCGATTAAGTAGACATGAAAAAATAAAAGTAAGAATAAGAATTAAAAGTGCTACGTAGAAAGATATATGCATGAGATATACATGAGATATATACATGAGAATAAGAATTAAAAGTGCTACATAGAAAGATATATACATGAGTGCAGGTGGTGATCAGTGCCAAACATGGAATGATGCAGTGAACACAGCGTAGGGTCATGTGTTAGTGGTGGGAACAGTCATACGGTTATTGTTCATGAGTCCGACAGCAGAGGGGAAGAAACTGTTCTTATGGCGAGAGGTTCTGGTGTGAATGGACCGGAGCCTCCTGCCTGAGGGGAGCAGGTCAAACAGACTGTATCCAGGGTGAGAAGGGTCAGCTGAGATCCGAGCTGCACGCCGCAGTGTCCTGGAGGTGTACAGGTCCTGCAAAGATGGGAGTCTGCAGCCAATCACCTTCTCAGCAGAGCGCACAACACGCTGCAGTCTCTGTTTGTCCCTGATAGTGGCTCCAGCGTACCACACGGTGATGGAGGAGGTGAGGATGGACTCGATGATTGCAGTGTAGAATTGCATCATCGTCCGTGTTGGCAGGTTGAATTTCTTCAGCTGCCTCAGGAAGTACATCCTCTGCTGGGCTTTCTTGATGACGGAGGTGATGGTGGGCTCCCACTTCAGGTCCTGGGTGATGGTGGTACCCAGGAAGCGGAATGAGTCCACAGAGGTGATGGGGGTGTCAGTCAGGATGATGGGGGGGAGTGGGGCTGTGTGCTTCCTGAAGTCCACAATAATCTCCACTGTCTTCTGGGCATTCAGCACCAGGTTGTTGTGGCTGCACCAAGACACCAGACGTTCAACCTCCCTCCTGTAGGCAGACTCATCCCCGTCCGAGATGAGCCCAATAACGGTGGTGTCATCTGCAAACTTTATTAGCTTGACAGACTGGTGGGTGGAGGTGCAGCAGTTGGTGTACAGGGAGAAGAGCAGAGGAGAAAGAACACAGCCCTGAGGGGAGCCGGTGCTGATGGTCCGAGAGTCCGAGACATTCTTTCCCAGCCTCACATGCTGCTTCCTGTCCGTCAGGAAGTCAGTGATCCACCGGCAGATGGGATCAGGCACATTCATCTGGGAAAGCTTGCCTCGGAGATGGTCTGGAAGGATGGTGTTGAAGGCAGAGCTGAAGTCCACAAACAGGATCCTGGCGTAGGTTCCTGGGGAGTCCAGATGCTGCAGGATGAAGTGTAGGGCCATGTTGATGGCGTCATCTACAGACCTGTTGGCTCTGTATGCAAACTGCAGGGGGTCCAGGAGGGGGGCCGTGAGGGTCTTGAGATGGGAGAGAACTAGGCGCTCAAATGACTTCATGACCACAGATGTCAGAGCCACGGGTCTGTAGTCATTTAGTCCAGTGATCCTAGGTTTCTTGGGGACAGGGATTATGGTAGAGGACTTGAAGCAGGCAGGCACATGACATGCCTGCAGTGAGGAGTTGAAAATGCCAGAAAACACTGGGGCCAGCTCGTTTGCACAGTGTCTGAGGGTGGCAGGAGACACACCGTCTGGGCCGGGAGCTTTTCGAGCATTCAGACTCTTAAACTGCTTCCTCACATCAGCTTCATGAATATGAAGAGTTGTGGTGGGAGGAGGTGGTGTGAAATCCTCTTTTGTGTGGGGTGAGGAGGGGGGTGTTGTAGGTGAAGTGTTTGAAGGTGGTGATGGCTCTATGGAGGGGGGAGAGGTGGGGGAATGAGTGTCCATGGGGGATGTTGGGCGGACGGGGGTCTGCAAACCTCCACCAGCACCCAATAGTAATTGGTTACAGTTTGCAGGGGGGAGAGCAGGGAGATCAAATGCTTCCAGGGAGGTGCTGCAAACCACAGACAAATTATACACCCTCCCCTAACGCAGCTGGTCACTTAAGTAGGAAAACATCCTCTTCGATCGGGTGTGCTCTGCAGGAAACTATGGAAACTTTACAAATGGTAAAGTTCAGCCCGCTCTTTTCCTCTTCTCTGCGGGAGAAGATTTAACTGGAGCTGCTCCTCCTTTGTCAGCGTTTCCTGTTTCTGTTCAGTTCTTTAAATGTACTCTAGATTTTCTCACGACACCTGCTCCAGCAAGTCTCAAACCCAAAATTGGAAAGCATTTCCTTCCCCCTTGGCTGTTTCTGTCCCTCGCAGAAGCGGTGGCAGCGGCAACATCTGGCCAGAAACCTGCTGAGATTTCTAGTTTTTCTCAAGCACTGGCTAAGTCTGTGGGTCAGATTTACATTTCTGGAAAACCAACACAGACCAAAATGGTTGTCCTGGCTGCCCTCTGTGTGAGGGGGAAAAAAATGCAGTGAGGAATTTATTTTCCCCCGTCTCTTTCTTTTCTTTTTCCCAAAAAAAGCTTTGGAATCAGACAAGCTCTCTAAAAAGAGAAGAGAGGGAAAAAAACAACTTTGAATGCGGAAAGAACAGATGAAGGAGCAAAGAAGTGTAAAGAGCGACAGAAGAGGGAAAAAAATATCACTGGAGGGCAATTATCTTGGCTATTTCTGGAAGACTGCTTTTCCATCCTCCAGTCGGGATGGAGGGAACAGGGAGGGTCTGTTTGGCAGCTGGCTGAAAGAGGTGGAGGGCGAAGATACAGAAGGAGGGAAGGGGAGGGAAGAGAAAGAAGGAGAAGTGAAAGAGTGCATGGTACATTTAAACCTAAAGACTGTCCAGTACACTGAGTACAGCAGGGGCCTGCTGTCCCTGAAGGGCTGAGTTAGTAGGAACACAAAGCAAGAGAAAACAAGTGGGTGGGAGTGAAGAGGGAGGAGTAAGGGGGGGGGGGGAAATGGGGTGACGCAAAGACAAAGACAAGATAACAGCAGGCAAGAAGCCAAGAGAGAGAGAAAAAGAGAAATCAGGCCCAACACCGCAGAGACAAGAAGTCTGTGGTGGTCATGTGAGCATCTGAATTAGTTTGTAGGCAATCGTTTGAGTAAAATAAAACCGGCACAGGATACTTCAGACTAATGTGAATTTCTGATATCTTGAGTTCACAAAGCTGCTCTGCCAGAAAAAGCTGCTCAAATTTCTGCTTCTCGAGGTCTGAAATATAAACGGTCCTATGGATTAAGTCACTCCAGCAGAGGCGAGCCAAAAGTGTTGCGGTCAAACCTTTCCAATGATTATGATTTTATGGGAAGAAGAAAAACAAAGACTGTCTTGAGCTGCATCTTTTCTGTATGTTAGGTGTAAATGCGCCGAGGTGGACCCCCAACACATTACAATATAAACCCATCAGCCATAACATTGTGAGCACTGACAGGTAAAGCAAATAACACTGATTATCTCTTCAACATGGCATCTGTTAGTGTGTCGGGGAGCATGTGAACATTTTATCCTCAAAGTTGATGTGTTGGAAGCAGGAAAATGGGCAAGAGTACGGTGTGATGGCTAGACGAGTGGATCACACCCAAACTGCATCTCTTGTGGGTTGTTCCCGTTCTGCAGTGGTCAGCATGATCAAAAGTGGTCCAAGGAAGGCACAGTGATGAACCAGACAGAAAGTTGTCATTGCAGTTTGATGCTACATAACCACAGACCAGCCAGGGTGTCTTTGATGACCCCTGTCCACAGCTGAAAGCGCCAGAAGATGGCCTAGTGTAATGAATCATGTTTTTTTATTTAGATCATGTTGATGACCAGGTGTGTCAATCACCCGGGGAACACCTGGGACCAGGATGCACTATAGGAAGGCAAGCCGGCATGCTTTGGGCAATGTTCTGCTGAAAAACCTTGGGTCCTGTCATCCATGTGAATCTTACTTTCACACATCCCACCTGTTTAAGCATTGCTCCTTTGATGGAAACAGTATTCCCTGATGGCCGTGGTCTCTTTCTGCAAGATAATGCGTCCTGCCACAAAGCAAAATGGTTCAGGAATGGTTTATGGAGCACAACAACGAGTTTGAGGAGTTTATTTGCCGTCCAAAATTCCCCAGATCTCAATCCAATCATGCATCTGTGGGATGTGCTGAACAAACGGTCCAATCTCAACTTACAGGACTTAAAGGATCTGTTGTTAACATCTTGGCATCAGATACCACAGCACACCTTCAGGGGACCAGTGGACTCCAATATGTCAGAACGGGACCCACCCAAAATGAGGCAGGTGGTCATAAAGTTATGCCTGATCGGTGTATGTGTCCTTTGAAATGCCGAACCAGAATTCTTCAGGCCTCTAAAGTTTAGAATAAGTAGTTTACAGGAAAACACAGTCTGTCAGACTGAGCACCAACAGATAATAATACAAGCATGACAGAAAAACCCCATCAGTTCATTTGACCACAAAAAATAAACTAAATAAATCGAGAAAGATGTCAACAGAGCCTCAAACCTACAACTTTGTTTACTCAAAGTGGCCTCATTAGACTCTGTCATTGCCCCACTTCCACGTCTTGTTTTCATGTCGAACCATCCAGCTTGTCTGAGTGCAGTGAGGCAAATTTACACATTTTGTAAAGTGCAAACACTTCTGATCAAGAGCGAAGATGAAAGGATAAAAAAAAAAAAAAAACAAAAAAAAAAAAGAAGAGCTGAAAGAAAGACAAAGAACTCGTTAGCGAGTTGTGAGAGCCCAAAGCTAGAGAAGACCTGATGGTGTAGAGTGATTCGACAGGCCTGTAGCTGCTGCTGAGGGCTTTTAACTGCTAGCAATTCAAAAAGTAGGTGAGAGAACAGAGTGCAGGAGGAAGAAGGAGAAGCAGGTCGAGAGAGGAGAGAAAATGGATAAAAAGGGGGATGAAGTAGACAAAGTTGGAGAGGCAGAATAAAATGGGGAAGAAAGTAAGAGGAAATGGATGGGAAAGAACCAGAGAGCAATAAGGAGATGCTGAATGGAGCAGGTGAAGGAGGAGGGAAACGAGAAGGAAGGTAGAATGGAAAAAGAGGGAGGAAAGAAAGTGAGAGGTAGCTAGTAAAAGCCTTTTCTTAGAGTAGATGTGATGATGGCAACATGGTGAAGAAAATGGGTCCTTTTTGGGAGACAGAATCAGTGAAACTTTAAGCTAGAGACAGAGCTGAAGAGTCCTGAAGCTTACAGAGATAAAATACTTCTATCAGCGTACACAAATTTTATTCCGTCTCAGCAACAATTAAGACTGATTAACGTCCTGATTGTGGCATGTTGTGTACATAAGACATGAGCATATTTAACCAATCGTGATTATTCAGCACTCCAAACTCTAACTTGAGCACTGCAAACTCTGCAGAAACCCGATGACCTGGATTAACCTCACAAATAATTAGCATCCCTGAGCCTGGTCCCAGGGAGAGAGCACTTCCTGTTAAAAGGGTGTTCTTCCTTCACACTGTCACCATGAGCTTGCAGAGAGGGTCTTTACAGAGTATAATTGCCTTGAGAGACCTGCTGTATGAAGTGGTGCTAAATAAATAAATCACATTGGATTAAACTGGCTGAAGTGCCACTAGTCATCGCAGTTCCCAGTGAGGCAGCAGAGCTCTTCAAACCCTCATGACGATCTGTTTTGTCTAATTGTTAATTTTCAAAAGAGCTTAATCACATTAAAATGCTGTTTACACATGCATGGATGGATGCCCAAACAGCATTTTAATTATAATTCCTAATAGTAAGCAAAGAATGCACAAGAATCTTTAGTGAACCTGTCACCAATGACAGAGAAAGTGTCATGTGCTCCAGGGCAGGATGCCAGCGCTCATTTGCACCACATTTTGTCTGATTTGAGGACCTAGAGATGACTCTTTAATCTTTATTTTGGTCTTTGGATTCAATAAAACAGAACATAACACACAGAATATAAAATAGAGGCACGTCAAAATGAAACAAAATATAGCAAAAGAAAGAATTTATGAACAAACTACAAATAACATGTTAAATATTAGCTCAGTATCAGTATCTATGATGCAGTTCATGCATTTCGGTGGATATCAGAGCAGCTAGACAGACCTGCAAAAAGCCACAAATGATGAAAATAACATAAAGACAGAAGGAAATGAGGAAAACTCCAGGACGACACAGAGCAAGGACCTAAATCTGAGAGCAGCCCCTTCAGCGGAGCTCTGAGAGCAGCCAGGAACATGTAGGAGGAACCAGGAGAGGGAGGGGAGGCCACGGTAGCACAATGCCTCAGTGTAGCCCCTCAGCGCGGCCTCCAAACAGGGCACAATGACTGCACTGTCAGCAGGCCGTCTCCTGCACTTTCATAGGTCTCCCTGACACCAGGCCCCTCTCCTTTTTCAATAACCAGCACAACAACCTTTTCACGGGCCGAGGCAACGGTTTGCTCCTCGACCGCCGAGCTGAAAGAGACCATTCTGCGCTCAACGGCCGCTGGCTGAGATTGTTTTTTTGTCTCTGCCATTTTTTTCATTCCACGACTAACATGCTATGAGAGAATGGGAGATTATCACCATTTTGCTGCTCGCCAGCCCTCGGGGCATTTTCTCGGTGCTAATGGCTTATGGATAGAGCTACAGAAAGCCGGAAAACCGCGGGGGTTGAAAACATTATTGTGCATTCAAGGCAACAAAGTGCAGAGTTCAGCAATTTCTGCATAAATGGACGGAGCCAGCATCCATTCAGGAAAATAAAAGAAAGAAGCAAGTGTGGGATGAATGATTCAAACCAGCGATTCCGCATCAATGATTCATTGATAGCACGGGAATGTGTTTTTAAAAATTCAAACAGGTCGAACACTTTAGAAAGAAGGCATCCATTCTTAAACACACAAAGACGGGGCTTGTGCCGGTGATGCCCTCCTTCAAGGAGATCAAAGCCAAAACATGAAACTGGAGATGGGCTTTCATTCATGAAGCATGTCGGCTTTCCAAGGAAGAGATTTGCCATTCTGGCTGCAGCCATTAGCCAACTGGAGCAGCTCAGATCCAGCACTGTTGCAGCCTACTGTTGTTACTGGTTTGGTGTAACCATAGCTGCTGCTTGCAAACTTCAGTCATTGACAAATACTAGGCGTGGGGGTCAAATATGATCAGCAGCAGTGCTGTGCAGTGGATCAAAAACCATGGCTGCTCAATCTGAAATGGAAATATTACATTTCATACATTTTATTTAAAAGCAGGGTTTGTTTGTTTTTTTTTATAGCTGTGTCAATGTTTTCACCAGCGCTCATTCAGTTGGGCATAGGTCAGTTTGTTTGAAGTCTGAGGTTCTGCCCGGCACAGAAACTAAAACAGTGCTGTGAACACATTAGCGGCAAACTGTGGAAGCTTGTTTCCTCCAATGGAAAAACAAATTGTGATCCATAACTCGAAATCTGGAATTATGCAACTTAAATTTCGAGAAAACAACTTGAAATGTCAAATTAATAAGTCACAATCTCGAGAAAATGCGGAAGGCACCAGCTGCCCAACAGCTCATCGTGAACAGATTGAGTCCAGACTTCTTATGTTGTTATCGTTGGCTCGAAGGCATTCAAAGCTGAAAAACCTGTGATTTTGCCATTTTGGTATTGAATTAGTTCAGGTCAAAACTAACAGACTAAAGTGACAAAAAGTAGCATCGTATAGTCACAAAACTCTGTTCCCTGACAGGTAAAAATCAGTGTTTCTACAGTGACCCTGAGAGGTCAAACCCACTGAAACTTAAGGAAGTGACAGCGAATAGAAAAATGCTGCTAAAGCTCACAGAACACAACCAAAGTCAAATAAAACAACACGTTTGCTATTCGCTGTTTACTGTTAGCTTGTTATTTTCTCCACAAAACACTTCTGTTGTGTTTTAGGGGTTTTTTTGTGTGTTTTTTTTCTATTTCCATAGTGTTTTATTCAGCTTCCACTGTGTTTTGTGTGGTTTTGCAGCATTTCTCTATATACTGATGTTTTGCAAGTTGCACTGCGTTTGACCTCTCAGGGCCACCACAGTTTTCAGCAGTCATTCTTTGAAAAGAGCGATTGCTTGCCTTGGTGTATCATGTCCACAAAGCAACAAGCTTTGCTTTTCTTCTCACACATGCTCTTACTACCAACTTAAAGTGTTCCTTCAACCTTGAGTGATTGTGGGGTATATGCCGTCTCACACTCCACTCTGGAGGAGAACTTTCAAAGTGATCTTCAGGTGCAAGCAAGTTGTTTGTTGAGGCACAACAACAAACTACACTGATACAAATTATAGGACTTTTTTTCTTCTGAGGTGTTATTAATATGCTCTTAAACATGAAAACATGATCCGGCCTTTATAAGCACCTTTTAGTTTGACTGAAACTGTTTACCTGACCCGGCATGACTCCAGGATATATGATGCACAGGAATGAATAGAAAAAAAAAGATCATTTCATTGTTCATTGTAACTGAAGACCCAATTCAAAAAACCTGTTTTCATTTCATCGTTCAGAGTTACTCTGTCCTTGAGCATTGTCTTTAGGATGAATGAGATACAGTGAAGTGTCCGTGTGCGTGAAGAGGCTGAAGTGTCCTCGAGCAAGACACTGAATCACTGGCAGCTTCACCATCCTGACCTCTGACCTCCCCGTGGAGGGTTGTGAGCACAAAAGCAATTTCCCCACAATGATCACTAATGCATCACATTACCATCCTATAAATGGGAAAAGCTATAATGTGTCATAATTTGTGTCATCCATCATGTTGTCAGTGAGGGAGTGGTTGCTGTTTCTGCCAGAGAGAGTGGCTGTCTATTGATTTAATCAACAACTGGAGGCTTATGTTGAGTTTTTCCTTTTTCTACTTTGTATTAAACTGTAACCTCACATTGTTATTTTCTGTCACTTTCTTTTTTTTATTTTTTATTAACCAATTGTGCTTTTTTTCCCTCCATCTATGGCTCAGGTAGTAGAGCGGGACATCTACTAATCAGAAGGTCATCGATCCTCGACTTCCCCGGTCCACATGCCGAATTATCCTCAGGTATGATACTGAAACTCAAGTTGCCCCCAATGCATTCATTGGAGAGTGTGTGTATTAGAAAGTGCTTAGGCATAGATAAATGTGTTTGTTTACCTGAAGCCTAACCTTGGCCAAAGTTCCACATAATTAGATCAGTGCATGTATGAGTAATCTTAACCTTCAGAGCGATCCGTTTGAGACAGTCGTCTCGACTCGGTCATTTGTAATGATGACAGCACGAGCACATATCTCTAATGTGGTCATGTCAGACAAGCAGCACTGACTGCGAGCACCGAATTCATCCGACTGATTTCAAAACCTTCTGTTTGCGTGTGCAGCCAATTAGAGGAAAGCTGTTTAGAAGGGAGGAGGAGCCAAAAAAGCACGAGCATCATTTTGAAGTGCACATCGTTCAAAGCTACACAAGTTTAATAAGAATCAGAGATGAGCATATTAGGTTCATCTTCATGTTTTTATATTTTATTTCAGTTTCATTTTTTAGTCTCTTTACATCAGATTTCAGTGTAGTTTATTCCTTATTTGCATTTTTTAATTTGTATTTTATGCTTCAGTTTTTGTCCATTATTGATGTATTCATTTATGCGTGTTCTGGGTTAATCCTCCGATTGTTAATAGTCAAACACGCTGCACAGAAACACATGATCGCAAAATAAAGAATAAAGTATTAAAGACAGAAGAAACCCAGGGAAATACTCCCATCTCCATATCTGCCTCCAGATTATGCTGCTGCTGCTGTTGTTGTTGTTTCCATGACCCGCTTTCCACTCGCAGGCTTTGGCCTCAAATCTTAAGAGACTGTAATGTTTTTCTTCCCCTGTTTTCATGTGTGTTTACATCCCCCGTCACTCTGTAGAGAGCAAAGTGACAAACCCATTTTGTTAAGCAGTCTTTTATAAATATATTTTATTTGACTTAAAAAAGAAACGGGCTCTGAAAGGCTCCCGACTGCAATAACCGGCATACTTATCTGAACTCCTCTGTGGGTCTGAGACCAAATGCAGCGCATTATCGCAGAGCCCAGAACAGGCTTTACCAACGCCTAGCAAACTGCAACCAGATGACTTGAGCTCACCTAACCACAGAACCTGGGAGGGGGTGACTTGTGGGGGGGTTACATCCCCTTAATCACCAAACAGCTGCCTCTATAGGAGAGCTATAAAGCTTCAAGATGGCACCTAAAACCAACATTAACTGAAAGAGTTTTAAAAACAGAGCCATAGGAAACCAATTTCCCCCACTACCAAACAAAGTGGGGGGAAAAAGCCCCTCAGCTTTTCTCCCTGTTGCAGAAAACCCATTAAATTCGTCTGAAAGGATCAGTGTGGATCAGTCCCGTGAATGCATGTCACGAAAGGAGTGGGGGGTGGTGAGCAACCGCTAAGGGACAAATCCTGGCAGACAAGGTGCATCGCTGAAGGAAAAAAAAAAAAAAGAAAGAAATACGGTAAATCCCACAGGAGTCGAGGGGAAAAGAAAAAAAAAGGATAACAGAAGACTGAACATCTGTCCTCCTGTCGCAGGTGATTATTTTGGGGCGAGCGGAGTCGGGATGAGGCAGTTTCTCCTCCTTGTTCCAGGAAAACAAAAAGCCGAGTCTGACCTCGGTGGCAGACGAGGAGCGGCTGGTGCCGATCAGACCTGAGCAAACACTCTCCCATCCATCTCGCCTTGATTCAATCGAGCATCTGTTGTTTGCATTCCAGATTATTTAATGGTGCGAGGGAGTGAAAGAGGAGGCTGAGCAGATCCAAACAAAAGTAAATATGGATCCATGTTCTTTAGCCGTTATGACAGGTGAGAGCGTTAACGCGAGCAGGTAAAATTACAATTAATTCACTATCCACACAATGTTTTTGGAAAAGAGCCTCCCACAGATGACATAGTGGCTGGCACAACAGCTGTTCTCATCAAGAGATCTTTTTTTAGCTGCTTAATATGCTTACAAGATAATAGACACACACACTCAAAAAAAGTAGGAATCTTATGTAAATCATTGAGAGTTCTGGGAAACGTACGACGAGCATGAAACGTGTCACTGATATGTATCAATATCATTTTTTTAAAAGACCATAATGTAGAAAAAGATGCCTGTGTAATGGTGCAGTTGTGTATTGCGTCCACGGCAATGGTTCCAGCTCCAGTGTTTACACATGCACACTGCAGCACATGTAGCAGAGAAGCATCACAGCTGAGCCGGCTTTCAGAGGGACCTCTGTGGTTGGCAAACGCAGTCGTCAGAGCCTGTAAATGGCTGTTTACTGCCAGGAATCAGTGTGGTCTGTGGGCACCACATGAATCATTTTTTTTTCAGGCAGAATCGAGTCATAGCTGGAGCATAACTGAGCGACCAAATCAGTAACCCAATCGTTTTAATCTTCACTGTGATTCTAGCATATTGGGGAAACATGAAAATGCTTTGTTACTCTGATTCTACGTGAATAAATACTCAACCATTCTACAAATGTTTGGTAAATCTGTGGGATGGATTTGTGTCATATAAAAAGGAGTCTTGTAACAGGTCGACAGAGGTCGGATCTAAACTTTCTGGAGTCAGCCTGGGAAAAGGTGAAGCAAGAGAAGACACTGACAAGCTGTAAATCTACAGAAGCAGACCTGTAGTGAGTTTTTCAAAGGCTGCCAAATCCCTTGAGAAAGAAACAGTACTGCTTAAAAGGCAAAGAGCGGGCACTATATATTAATTTGATTTAAGTTCCCTCTATGTGCACTCTGCTTTAAAAGCCAGAATCTCAGAGGTCCATTAAGAAGTGGGCAGTTTGCTGATAGGCTTCAGGAATCTTTGTTTTAATGTTTTTTGCTCACTATTAGAAACCAGGTTTTCCACCAACCTTTTTCCCAGAGTACTGAGAGGCGTGCTGAGGCTGAGCTGAGTTTGGGCGGGTCTTCGGTTGCGTCCGGCCAGCTTGGCGGCTGGCCTTTCCTTCTTTGGGGACTCAGCGTTGCGAGCTGGGCTGGCGCAGGGCTTGACGTTGAGGTCCTTAAGGACGTCGTAGTTGATCTTGGAGGAGATCCTCTTCTGCTCCAGCATCTTCTCAATG